>NW_006800893.1:11573-31995 GCF_000485575.1 Poecilia formosa | reverse complement strand
AGAAGCAGTGGTGTGACGTGAGCGGTAAACGGCTATTGCTGGGTTTCAGATGACATACCACCGACGTCACCCAACGCACATGGAGGGCCGGAAGTAAATCCAGCCCATTTATTTCTGTTGATCCAGCATCAAAATGTCCATAGTTTGAGTCATGTACGGTTGTTTTCAGTAGAGAGAAAGATAAACGTTATTTTTGTGTTCCCAAGGTAGTTGGTCACAAGGGAGTTAATTTTTAAAAAATTTACTGAAAAAAGAGGAGAAAAGTGGATCAACAATCTTCGGCTAAAAACAGGAGGTGTGAAAACTAACAATGCCAGAGTTTGCAGCGCCACTTTCTAACAGGTAACGATCGCATCGTTTAAACTGTATTTTCAGATATTTTATTGGACAGTTACTTAGAAAGACAAGCATTCATATATAAGGTACGATATATTATTTTTATGCCCTAGCTTGGTTGTCCCCAGAGTGCTAATGTTGTTAGCAGCTGGGTCAGTGCCGAGTCACCGACAGAAAATATGCTTATTCAGTGGGACTTCCATGCTAAAAAAAATAAAAATAAAAAAGCAAAATAAATTAAATATAACCTACACAAGCCATACAGTCACAGTGAGCTGTTACTATTCCCCCACATGCTTCGTGTCTGGCCACGAATAGACACGAACATGGGGGTTTTTTGTAGATCGGTGCTAATAGCTGACCTACATTGGATCTGAATGCAGCGTCCTACAGTGACTCAACATTAACATACAACTCCATGATATATTTGGGTTTACAGAAGCTAAATAAATTATTTACCAGAAGATTCAAGTCCATAAAATAACATGGGTTAGTTTGTTGTTAGCGATAGCATGGTTATCATAGACTAATTACTTTTTTTAAAGGTTTTATCTGCTCTAGTGGTTTTTATTTGATAGAGGGTTGACAGGAAAGTGGGTAATGAGAGAAGGAAGGGGAAGACATGCGGCAAAGGTCGCCAGGGGAATCAAACCTGTGACGGCCACTTCGAGGACTGAGGCCTCCATATGTGGACTGTGCCTAATCCCTGCGCCACCACAGCACACCCATAGACTAATCACTTAAAATAGCACAACTCACTATACTCACCTGGCAGAAACAAGTGGACAGCCATTTAATGCTTTTTTTGATCCTTAATGCTTGACCCAACTTGAAACTAAATGATTGTATTCTCCAGGCTTTTGGAAAACTTTCTTCTGGCTCATCGTATAATATGAGGACTGCAGCTCCAGGTAGTTAGTGTTATGTGGATCGCCACGACACTGGGTAAATCCTCAAGATTATAAGACGAGTCTTTTTTTACAGAGATAATACAGATCGTATCCTAAATATATGCATATTTTTTTGAGATGCCTCAGTTGTTCCAGCCTATTTAGTGCATTAGCGTACTCGTGATCAATTTTGCTTTGTTTTGAATCAAAGAAATCCCCTTCCGGGCCTCCATCTGAATTTTGTGTGTCATCCGGATCACGTGTCTGAAACCCAGCAATACACAGTGTGTAACAACAAAGTTTTTAAATTAAATAGAATTAAACTACAAGAAGTTGTGCCCTCCCTAAACTCCCATCCAGATTCATCATCAGTGTGTCTCTCTAACAGAATGCTAGGGGCGGTGGTGGTTGGCGTCGGAACAGCTGGTGCGGTACGGATCAGAGACATGTTGACCCCACTAGCTGGCAGTGCTGCAGAGAAGCTGATTGTCCAAGGGTTTGTATCCAGGTAAGACATATCTGATGTAAGATTCCATAAACCAGGCATAACATGATGCTGACTGGTGACGTCTCACCATCATGCCACCAAATATTGAGTGTAATATGATGCTATAGAAACAGCATCATGGACAAAGAAAAAAACTGATAGAATTAGAAAAACACAAAGTAATAAGAACTCAATATGCACATCCAGTTATTAAATGCAAGTAATTGATATTCATTTTAATTGTATTTTTTTGGTTTGTAGTTTTTATGACAAGTTGTGGATTTAAGTGGTATTTCACTGGAGACGTCTTCCTATAACATATAATTGCCCTGTAATATTTTTACATTTCCTGTCAATTTTACATCTTTTAATACAAAAACACGGTGGACCGCCTTGGCATCCCAACCACCGGCCTTAGCAAGTTTTCTGGGGGAAACTGACTTGTGTACTGAATTTCATGATTGTTGGTCAAAGCATGGCTTGGGGCTGATTTATTAAATATTCTAGGGGGCCCTGTGGAGGAATTAGGCCACGCCCACCAAATATTGGACTGCATTCCTGTTGTGGGATGGACAAGAATCGATCACAGCGAGTTTGGTGCAGCTTGGCTGAAATATATAGAATTTAGTATGGTAACGGTGTGACCAGTGACTTTGCCACACTGTCATGGCCATGCCCTCCACCGAAAACTCTTTGTGCTTTAAAGCAAGTGAGACCAACTACTTATCTGTCATCAAAACAAGATCATTTTGATTAGCTCAAGGAGGTCAGAGATGGAGCTTTTCAAGTAAAAAAGTAACTTTCTGTTCTGAGGAGACGGGCTTAGATGATGTCAGATTATGACAACATAGGATCGTCAGGCATCCAACCAGGATCACTCATACCATGTTTGGTGGCAGTTGACCTTTTTCTGTGACAGTTACAGCGTTTCGTTTGCAAGTTCGCCGCTTGGCCATGCCCCCTAAACATACAAAAACTCAGTTTTTTATATAAAATTTAAAGCCCCATCCCTTAACTGCCTGTCTCCAGATGCTGGGGCGGGAGGCGGGGTGCCGATATAAAAATGTTTTTTTTTTAATATTTGTTTAGACTGTCACTATGTTATTACATAGCAAACAGTAAAACATGAGACAGTTAATCAGTGAAAACAATTGAGCCTCGTCTTATGACATACTGATAGTTTTAACAAATATGTAAAAAAAAAAAATAATGTCATGTTAATATATGTTCAAAAACAGTTTGTTGAAATCTGGGTAACACTTTGACAGGTGTGCACAAGACTTGCATGACACTCATAAACTTGACATAACATCTACCATGAACATGAAGGAGTCTTTATGAATGTCTGACTGTTATCATGAAGTGTTATTCGGTAAATAATGACACTTTTAATGCAAAGTTACTAAAAAAGTTGCAGTAAAAGTGCCAACTTTGTATTAAAGTGTCATAACAAAAATAATGCAAAGTTGGCTATTGGTGACTTTGCATTGAAAGTGTCATTATTTACCAAATGACACTTTGTAACAGTCATAGACATTCATAAAGACTCCGTCATGTTCATGACAGATGTTATGTCAAGTTTATGACAGATTTCTATCAACTTTATTAAACATGTAACATGCCCATGCTGCCGAATGTAACTTTTATAGAAAATTTCCTTTTTCATATTTGTTCAAATTACTACTATGTCAAGTCAGTATGATGGCTTTTCTTTTTTAGATTATCTGTCTCATGTTTTACTGTTTACTATGTAATATCATAATGACAGTTTAAACAAATATGTAAAAAACCTATTGCTTATAAATATTACGTACTGCAACTTAAAAGTTGACCTTGAGCATATTTCTGCAGTTCCTCATTAAAAATAACAAATAAATTTGTGTCCTGCAATGAGGAATACAACAATAAAAAACACAAACACTGAACATTACTAAATAAAAAATTAAAAAAATGTCAATTTACTCACTCATAGAGGCGGTTTTTAAGGGATTATGCCTTGTTGGACAGTTTACCTCCATCCAGTTCCATTACTATCTTCTGTAACACCTCAAAAGTGTTGTGAAGGTCAGGGTTGGCTAGGTTCAGTCCATATATCAGTCCAAAAAGCATTACAACAGCTGCTGGCACACTATCCAAATTGGACACCACTCTGATGCCTTCAAGAACAACCCTGATGTCTTTTTTTTTTTTTTTTAAAGGTTTTATTGGCTCTAGTGGCCTTTATTTGATAGTTAATTGACAGGAAAGTTGGTAATGAGAAATGGGGAAAGACATGTGGCAAAGGTCACCAGGCCGGGAATCAAACCTGAGATGGCCGCGTCGAGGACTAACGCCTCCATACATGGGTTGTGCTTAACTCTTGCACCACCAGAGCACACCCAACCCCGATGTCTTCATCTGCTGAAGCACTGTCTTTCAGATGAAAAACGCCAATGGTGGTGCACTCCAATAGCCTCTTCAATGGTAGCTTCATCCACACCCTATTTGAAGAGATGACAAGTTAATCTCTCTTTTTCTGGACCTAGCTGTATTTAGGGCACCCATCTTGGAGTGGTCGACCTCTCCACTCAGCGTTATATGTTTGGCAGGCACAATGACGTATCAGCGCATTTAATCGATCATAATACACATTTTTGTTACTGGAAACATTATTAAAACAGCTATTAAAGCTACATTTATAAACAATTGTATTTTTAAAGTATTTTTAATTGTAGTGATACATAGTTCAGCATATTTAAATATTCTTAGTGGGAAAAAAGATACATTAGGAATAGAATATTCTGATATTGATGTATGATGAGCATTTTACAAAGCACACAGCCGTTCATAATTTATTTAATAAATGATTTAGTAATGTCAATACATATTTATATAAATATACAAACACAAATAATGACACAAATAAATAATGATTAATGATGACACAAATAAATGATGATTAATGATGAATAATATATATCAGATACATGTTTATGTGCATATAAACATGTACAGCCTAATATATATTATCTGTTGGCTGTTTTCCAGCCGACGAGTTCCAGCTTCAGAGAGATTCAGCAGCTGAGATTGAGTCCAAAATCTGATGTGAGATTAATCTGTGCTGCAGTGAATCCGTCTCTCTTTTAAGATATTTCCCACTTCTTCCTCACATTGTCTTTTTTTTAATTTTATTTTATCTTTATTGATTCTCAAGGAAGTATCATTTACATGACCTTAGGCCTCTACGTCACAAAACTAACTTCAACATTTGAAATAAGGTGGACAAGTAGACCATTGCATTATAACAGTCAAAACAAAAATGCAACTTCACTTCCCTGAGAAAGACTATAAAGCAAGGAGTAAAAGAGAGTGTGAAAGAAGAAACAAAAGAAAAGAAAAAATTAAGTTAGAAGTGTAAAAAGCAAATCACAAAAAAGAATACACCAACAAAAAACATAGTATAAAATAATTATGAAGTATGGCTATCATAGGATTGTTGAGATTTCATCAAGTTTGATCTCTAAAAATGAAAACAGATCTTTTAAGTTTTACATAGTCTACCCAAATCTGCCACCACTGACAAAATTGTTCAGTTCTGTGATTGAGAGAGGCTGTTATTTTTTCCATTTTATACATGTTAAATGTAATGTCGATCCAGTCGTCTACAGTTGGTTTGTCTTGTGATAACCATTTTCTTGTAATGTTTTTCTTACTTGCTGTTAATAAAATAATCATCAGATATTCGTTTCTTTTGGAAGCTTCTTGAGGAATTATGCCAAAATACATAAGATTGATCTCGAAAGGAATATTCTG
Source organism: Poecilia formosa (assembly GCF_000485575.1). NCBI lineage: Eukaryota > Metazoa > Chordata > Actinopteri > Cyprinodontiformes > Poeciliidae > Poecilia > Poecilia formosa. Next base: position 26,490 of record NW_006800893.1, on the reverse strand, counting down.
CTTGAAAATATCTTGTAAGGCATTATTTATCTCTTTCCAGTTATCTTTTATAATTGGGCAGTCCCAGAAGACATGATAATGGTTTGCGTTTTGATTTCTACATTTTCTCCAACATGCAGGAGGATTTCCATCATAGTGGCATTTCTGAGCAGGTGTGATAAAGAATCTTACCAGATTTTTCCAGCCAAATTCTTGCCATTGCAAATATTTATTATATGTCCATTGGCATCTCCACATTATTGCCCATTCCTCCCCTGTTATTGTTAAATTGCCTTCTCTTTCCCATCTTGCTTTGATATGTAGGGTTGAATTGTTTTTGAGATCTATTAAATTTTTATAACAAGCCAATTTATGTTCTATCCCTTTAATAATTATTCCTTTAATATCCTTATTTTGTCTTATCAATTGGGCTAGTGGTTCAAAATATAATGCAAAAAGTAACGGTGACCACACACCCCCTTGTCTTGACCCTCTTTCTAAAGTAATTCTGTCGGATAAATGTCCATTAACTTTAATTCTCCCTGTGGGATTATTATGTAACACCTGTATTGTATTTATTATCGCATTATGTAGTCCAAATTTATGTAAAACCCTGAAGAGAAAATTCCAGTCAACTGAATTGAATACTTTTTCCGCTCTATATTGATAACAATGGCTTTCAGTTTACTCTTTTGTAACATGAAGTGTCCTTCTTATATTGTCCTGTGTTTGATGTTGTCGTATGAAACCAGTTTGATCGTTATGTATTAGGGAAGAGAGAAATTCTGGCCATTATGGAAGTAAAGAGTCGATAATCAATATTTAAAATGGATATCAGTCAGTATGATCCGCAATCAAGTTTATCTTGGCCTTCTTTATGTATTACTGAGATTATTGCCTCCTTCCAGCTCGGTGGTGTTTGAGGTTTTTTCAGAATCCAATTTAGTGAAGGGAGAAGGATTGGAATCAACTCTTTCTGAAATTCCTTATGAAATTCTGCTGTGTAACCATCTGACCCAGGCCATTTTCATGGTTTTAATCTACTTATTGTGTTTTTAGTTCTTTTTCTGTAATGTCTGATGTCATTTTTCTGTTCTGTTCTTTGTTCATACAAGGTAGTTCTAGTGAGTTCAACTATTCATCAATTTGTTCTGTAGTTACTCCAGAGATTTTTGAATATAAGGATTTGTAAAATATTTAAAATGCTTCCTGGATATCATTCAATTTGTTATTTAACAATTTTGATTTGGGATTTCTGATTCTATGGATTGTATTTTCTGCTGCTTTCTTTTTTAGTTTCCATGCTAGTACCCTCATAGATTTTGATCCGCCTTCATAGTGTCTTTGCTTAAGAAACATGAGGTTTTTCCATAGTTTCCTGTGTTGCCATATCATTTGTCATTTCTAATTCTTTTTAAATTTTCCAGTATATCTGGTGTACACTTTTGTTTGAGTTTTTGTTCTAGATCCTCCAATTTTTTTATGCAATTCCTCTGATCTTTTACTACTTAATTTTTTTAAGTGTGACGATATTGCTATAATTGCCCCTGGACTCGCACAAGTCACAAAATTTTACCTGGTTCAGAGTCAAGTTCACGTTACAAAATAGAGGGTGGCTGCTGGCTAGTCTGACTAATTCATGGAGGAAAGTGGAGTGAGACACTTGGATGTGTCATTAGAACTCATGTTGGCATGAAAAGTGACTGCAGGAAGACAAAAAGTTTGTGTAAACATTTATGTTATATGTGCAAGAGCACATTGAGCTGACGTAGGAAATAAAATGCATGTTTTAGCTCATATTGTGTGTTTAACCAACAGAAGAAAACTCGATGCTCACCAGGATGTGAAACAGATCTCAGCAGAGGAGGCTGTGAGCAGAGAGGACATCCATGCTGCATTCATCTGTACTGAGAATGACTCTCATGAAGACTTTGTCAGGTAACCTAAAATCTGGTATTTACACATGCAAAATTGTCTTTAACTAATTCTTTTGCCATCAATGTCACATCCTGGCTCAGAGATTCTGGCAGAAAAGAGGAAGAACACACAAGACAATAATTTATAGATATTTTATAGAAAATAAAAACTATCCGTTTAATTTGATGAACTAGTAAAATCAATCGTGTAAAGCAGTCGTCCCCAACCCCCGGGCCGCGGAACGGTACTGGACTGCACAAGAAATAATTAAATATTTCCGTTTTATGCATTATCTGAGTCTGAAGAATCTTTTATTTTGAAAATCCTTTAACAGTATTCTCTCAGTTATGTCTTGCGCGCCAACACTGAGGCCACAAGCAGCAAAATGAGTAAGAAACAGATGTCTTTGGAAAGTTTCTTTGCGAAGGGGGAAAGGCCCAGAGAAGAGACAAGAGAATGGATTTATCCCGGACCGGTAGGTGATTTCCACATTCCAAGCCCGCTCTGTCTGATATGCGGCGACCGGCTCGCTAATGAGGCAATGAGGCCTTCAAACTGCTTCGTCACGTAGAGACCAAGCACCCTGTGCATAGAAACACTTCAGGTGTCATTGTTTCGTTGCAGAGAAGCAAGCGCAGAGCTCCCATTAATTTGCCCTTATCGTGAGTTAAAATTTTCATGAAAATAAAATGTTTGTTTTTAAGGCGCTTCTGTATCTTATTTTGAAGGTGTAAATGTTACCATAGCGACCAGAGTCGGAGAGCGTTGGGCCATTGGTCGAGACCAGAGGAGAGGAGTAGAGCTTGTGAGTCTTAAGTCTGGTTCACACGGCACGATTTAAGAATTGTCCCAAACCTCTGTGAGTTCATATGAGCCAATAAAAGTACAACAGGTTTAATCAGTTCTTGTGTCCAATCACACGGCAGGAGCAACACACCACACACGAACTGATTTCACTGATGAATATCCCGATTCCAGAAGAAAATCCCGTAAAACCCCCAACATACCACACATGAATTTAGAATAAACAAATATGGATGATGATGTAGAAACAACAGTGATAGTTTGTGGACTCATTTTAAGCGATAAAAAGCGAAACAAAAAAAGGCGATGGATAAAAGACAGAGGGAGCAGCTGCTCTATTTATGATATGGAGGTGAATTATGTTTCTTCGTAGTTAACATTTTTTTTCTTACTGTGTTTAGATTTTCTGTTTTGTCGTTTCATTTAGCTTCACTGCTTAATTATATAATTATGTATTTACTGTTTTGATGTTTACATAGCAAACAATGGCCACAAAATAATGGATAACCCAAAAGATTAACTAATTTTAATATCTTGCCGTGTGAACCAGGCTTTAGTACAAAATAATGTTGTGTTTTACTAATTACAAATACAATCTACCTACAATGCATGTGACTGGTGTCAGCGTTAAGCGCTGACTGAATGAACTTCCTTATCGTTATAACATATGTCAGGTTAATGAAAGCTGAAAAGTTACCGGGTTTATCAACTGCGGTACCAGTTTCGCTCCTCTCCTCGTCATTTCTGTTGATATTCCTTGTAAGAAATGCTGTACAAACATTCATGCTATTTCCAAATATCATCTCCAATGTCCACCAGACTTTCGGTTGCTCAATGGCAGCTATTTGGGATTCCCCTCTGTGCTTATGTCACTGCGCTATCTGATTAGCTACCTGTCACAACAGGCTGCGTTCTCGCTCCCAGTCAGGGAAACTCCCACATAAAAGGGCCAAGACAATCTAACATGTTGAATAGGCCTGATGTTAGATGGGAGCGGTAATACACCACACATTGCACGATTATTGTAAGTGACAATCTTAGAACTTGGAACGTTCCAATTGCCTAAAATTGAATATGGTGCCGTGTGAACTGGGTTTTAGCTGGCACACCAACATGCAGAAGCCTTGTCTGACGGTTCACACACACCCTCCCTCCGCCCCTCGCCGGGCCGCAATAAAATTGTCAAGCTTTGACTGGTCCGTGGTGATAAGGTTGGGGACCACTGGTGTAAAGTGTCAGTGAATGTAAATGCATCCCCAGGCAAATGAGGGGAATGACAGGGCCATTAAAAGATAGTTGGCCAATATTTTTATATTTCAGAGTTTATTGAACATCATAATTTAAAAATGACAGTAATAAAATAAATAATAAACATCCAAAGGAGTCACTAAAGCATGAACTTGCTAAAATCCAGCCCTTTTGGCTATTTTAAAATGTTTTTGCTAATATTAGTGTTTGGAATATAACAGTTTAAAGGACTGTTTGGATACAAGAGTAACTGTGCTGCAGTATATCTGGTGCCATGCATTAAAACTCTGCCAGTGTTGTATTTGGCTAATTGGATGAAACTGTTACTGTTTTTTAAGCTCATGTCTCACATTGACCTTGGTGCCCTGATCTTAGAGTGCAGTGAGCTTGGTGGAGAACTTGTGATTATGGAAAAGCTGTTGTACAGCTTGGTCCTGTTGGGTTTGGACCATGGCTCCAAGAGACTTTTTTGTAGGTCCTGACATGATACACATGTGTACCAAGTTTCAGAATTCTGGGATAAAGCATGGCTTGGGGGGTGGAAATGGATCAATCTCAGTGAGTTTGGTGCAGCTGGGCTGAAACATGTGGAATCTAGAGCCAAACGTATGGTGGCGGCGTGACCTCTGACTTCGCTGTGCTNAAGTTATTCACATAGAGATGGGCAACCAGAGCTAACGCAGTGGGTTTTAAACTCTTACCTAGAGTTTTCCAGAGGATCATAATTCTTTACAGTAGGTTGATGTAAATATCCATACAGGTCACTCAGCCTGTGTCCAGTTTGAGTGAAAGGAGGCGCGCGCGATCCCAGATCAATCTCAGTGAGTTTGGTGCAGCTGGGCTGAAACATGTGGAATCTAGAGCCAAATGTATGGTGGCGGCGTGACCTCTGACTTCGCTGTGCTGCCATGGCCACGCCCTCTACTGAAAACTCTTTGTGCTTTAAAGCAAGTGAGACCAACTTGTTATCAGTCATCTCACACAAGATCATCTTGATTAGGTCAAGAGAGCCAGAGTTGGAGCTTTAATAATAAAAACAAGAATAAGAAATCCTCCGATAACAATAGGCCTTCGACAGCGCTTTGCTGCTCGGGCCTAAAAAGTATAATTTTTTCTAATGATGGGATCAATTTAGGAAAAGTCATAAAACTTCAAATTGGCTTGTGTTGTCTTGCGGGTTGCTTTGGACCTGCAAGACAACACAAGGGTTAACTCACTCTTCTGTCCAGGATGTTTCTGGAAGCAGGGAAGCACGTCTGTGTGGAGTATCCCATGGCCCTGTCTTACCAGGCTGCTGCTCAACTGTGGGACTTAGCCCAGAAAAAAGGTGAACTCCATTACTTTTATAATTAACCTGTTTGTTAAAGGTTTTGAAATGTATCACCTCTACCCAAAGTGCAGTAGATAATCTGCAAACATTGTTTTTGAAATAGTATTAACACCATTTGTTTTTGGCCCACAGAAGAAAAGAAATAGCAACTTCTGATTTTCGGAAAATACAAAAATATTCCCAGAACAGTACAGACCAAACTACTGTTCACTTCCCGTACACTTCTGGACTGGAAGTAAACGGGAAGTGAACCTGTTTACCTCCCGCCCGGGAAAGTGAACAGGTTGAGAAGTTTTTCTGTTTGTCTGCAGGGGTGGTTCTACACGAGGAGCACATTGAGCTGCTGACAGAAGATTACAAACAGCTGAAGAAAGAAGTAGAAGGGAAAACCCTGTTGGAAGGTTCTCTTCACTTTGCTGGTAAAAAGCAAGAGCTTTATGTGCACTTCAGACTTGTCAGAAACATTATAAAGCACAAGAATACTTATCTCTTTTTCTCAGTTATTGACATTGGCATATATATATATATATATATGTGTGTGTGTGTGTGTGTGTGTGTGTGTGTATGTCTTTTTAAAATTTGCTTCCTTGAGAATTAATGAAGATAAAATAAAAAAAATATAATAAACTAGAAAAACTTAAATACTGTATTTTGAGGAAAGGAAGAAATGTCATGAAGGGTGGCACAGATATTTTTTAACTTTACATAAAGGAACTGTCCCTGTTTGCATGTTCACCATACACCAACTACGAGGACGTCGTCCTTTCTCTAAACCTCACACTGGATTTAGACTGATAGATTCAAAGCTTGATCCCTTGGTTCCCTTCCTGCTTTAAATTCTGGTTGTGTTGAGTAAAAATGTAAACGACTAGTTTTTTTTTTTTTTATTTGTTTTTTTTTGCATTTCAAAAATACAACAGTATTTACAACATGTATGTACAGGTGATTAAAGATCATGTTTAAATTGAAACCTTAACAACTATAAAATGCAAATTGGAAAGGCAAAAGAAAAAAGCCTTTGTGAGCTTTTGGAATTGATCTAACTGTATTTTGTATTTTTTATTTTTTTATAACAATACCATTCATTGATTTTTGAAGTAGGTCTTGCTCTGTCTCAGGTGGAGCACTGAAGCCTGGATTTGGTTTTCCTGCATTCAGTGGAATTGCTCGCCTTTCCTGGCTGGTTGATTTGTTTGGGGAGCTTTCAGTAAGAGCGGCAACTTTTGAAGAAGACGCCAAACAAGGCTACAGCAAGATGACAGCACAGCTGCTAACGTCTGACAGCAAGTTAGATATTATCTTTTTTCTTACTGCATTTTTGACAACAGATCCTTTAACATAATGATAACGTTTCCTGACTAATTTGGACATCAGAAGACAGTTTTGAGTAAATTGGGTTGGCAGAAGCCTAGTGTTCTACTGCTTCTATAGTTCCACTTCATTTTCTTGCAATATCAACTGTATATTAAAATTGCACTATAAATGTCCACTCCATGGCAAAAATAAGTTGCTTTTGGTGGGTTTTAGCTTACTGGCTAAAATTCCCCTGGCCAAAGAATGTCCAGTGTGTTTAAAAGCAACAGAAAAGGTCATTTTCTATGTTGGTGAATCAGTTATGCAGACCATGTGCTGACCTCAGCATTTGCAGCATTAGTGGTGAGGTATGCAGTAGTTCCACAGATCCCAACAGGAAATATGTTTTTTTTAACAGAATAAATCAACTAGTTAGACTTTTTGTAACAACCTGGTTAAACATTTTTGCTTTAAGTGTTTAATTATTACCATATAGGACTGCCTTTTTATAGGCCTGTGATTTTATCAGAAATTTTAACTTTACTGAAAATTTCAAGTAATGTAACAATATAAATCAGTGTTTCTGAACCTTTTTTGGCCCAGCACCCCCCTACCCTTTATTCAGGTCCCTCACCGCCACCCACCAAAGAATTGGCAGGCTACTTTGCCTGCCAATTAGCCTGCCAATAGTAATACCATTACTATTACTGTCACAATAGTGACAGTAATATTAATGGTAAAATAATGATTTTACCATTAATATTACTGTCACTATTGTAGATGTTTTGATTTTTATGCTTGTCAGGGTTTCCCCCAGTGTATTATAAGCCTGGCGGCCTGCCATGCTTTGTAGCCCTGCCCAGAAAATAAAATAAAATAAAAAAAAAAAAACATTTTTTATTTATTTTTTTTTTAAGCTAGGCTGCAAGCGTCTCTTTATCTCTTAGCATTTCACTAGTAGAGCAGATTTATTCCTAAAGGATAGGTTTATAATAGGTTAATAGTTTATGCATTTAAAAGCCAACAGCGCGCTGACCAATCGCACAGCTGGCGCCTCTGTGCTTTGCCTCAGCGAGATCACGCGTGCCTCCTTTCACTCAAACTGGACACAGGCTGAGTGACCTGTATGGATATTTACATAAACCTACTGTGAGGAATTATGATCCTCTGGAGAACTCTAGGTAAGAGTTTTAAACCCGCCGCGTTAGCTTTGGTTGCGCAGCTCAATGTGAACCGCAGGAATAACTTGTAGCGAATTCAGAGATGCGCGTTGTGGAGCGGTGAGAATGATTTATCTTTGTGAACAAACAATTATATCTGAGAAAACTTGTCCCATAAACTCGACCAACCAGAATAGTCTCTGTGATGCTTATTAAAAAGTCAACAGACACGAAATGGAAGAGCTACTAAAGCCACATTAGCAGCATTGAATTAAATCTCCCTTTTGTTGCGCATCTCTGCGTAGTGCAAAGGATTACCTAATCATGCAGGGCCGGTCCAAGGCTGTATGAGGCCTGGACCAGACTTTGGCTTAGGGGCCCCTTTTGTTGCTAAAAAATAGCAGCACCTCTAACAGTTTCTGTGTTAGATTTAGTAAAATATGGGAGAAGGGAGTAGTTTGATTGGCCAGCCTAAAAAGCAATAAGTTATCATCGCAGTTTACTGATATGTATTTGTAAATTTAAAGATTAAACTCACAGCATCAAATTGTTGCTATGGTAACAAAACAATCTAACTATGAGTATTGTTCTTTGAAGTTTTACAAAGTAAACTTGCCAGCTCCTTAAAATTTTGCGTTTAAATGTAAAACAATTTAAAGTCATTTAATTTATGTATGCCTAAACAATTGAATAAAATTTAACAGCATTGATAATCTCAATAAACAAATGTTACATTTATGTATCTGTGGTCTGTTTTAAAATATTAGCATTTGATAATTGATTTGATGATTAATGACCAGATAAAATATGTACAACATGCCAGTTTAAACTTTGAACTATTTGCAAACCGACTGAGCTCTGCAACATTAAAACATGGATAGAATTGTAACTACATGAATATTTGGGTTGCCACAAGGTTAAGTTCCGATGCACTCGTGTGTTTGAAGAGGAAAAAATAAAATGTCCGCAGCACTCCGATGTAAAAATATAAACAAAAATTTATTCCACAGTTTTTTGAGTAAGTCTTTATAAGAGCAATAAAGTCCTTCACTAGCCTCCACAACCAAACTACGGTTGAAAAACCGTGCGGCTCAGTCGCTCCCTTAGCAGCGCCTCCCTTCTATCTGCTGTCTCCCTTGTTCTACACGACCCACCTCATATGCATAAAATTGCCAGGTGGCCAATTAAGCTATAAAACATACTTCTAGTAACACTTATTCACAGTAAAACATCATGAAATTAGTTACATGCAATATTAATAATTCTACCTAAAATTTCAACAAAAACACTTAGTACATTTCTAATTAAGCAAATACATTTTAACAGTAACTGAATACTTTATACATTAACTTGGCCTCCACAATTAATCATACCTCTTCTTCTCTTCAGTGTTTGTCAGTTTCTGGTGGTGCAGCTTTGTGCTGCCTTCAGGAGAATGGGACATCAGAGTATCATCCATAAAACTTCACCCACATGGCATTTATTGTGCAAACCAGAGNTAAGATATATTTATTATCAGTATTAGATGTGGTCTCAACAAACCCATGGCACTTCAACAATATTATTTTACCTTTTATCTGGGAATAGTGTCCGTTTATTCTTGTCATACAGTCCTCTGTATTAATTATTGCTCTAAAGGTCTTGCCATACCAGTTTATTCCTCTGTATTTACTTTAGTTTCTTAGTTTATTCTTGCATTTTGTTCTTCATTCATTTCTATTTAGTTTTTTCTGATTAGTATTATCCTCTCTTGGTTTATTGTTATGTCCACTTTAGTTTCTTTCTTGTTGTTAGATTTATTTTATCATTTGACCATCAGTAATCTTCACTCATCACCTGCTGCTCTGTCTAATCGTCATGTGTTTCACATCATGTGTTGATTTTTCATTGTTCAGCGTCGGATTCTCTGTTTTTATGCCATAATTCATATCTAGTTCGTCACTCCGTTTTATGTCCCGCTTCTCCTGTTTCAGAGTTTTGCGTAATGTGCGCGTCTTTTTTTCTTCTTTTTTTTTTAATCCCCAAAGGTGCGCAGCGGTCGGGAAACATATCGATGGTGAAAAGGTAGACTGACATAAACCTTTTAAAACAACGGAAACAATTTCTGCATTCTGATAATTGAAATTTAAAAGTGCTGTGGTACCGTTGTTCTATCACACCCGTTTCATACCGGACCACTTACAGCACCGGTGTTAACGCTATAAAATGAATGCTCACTATCGTGGTATCACCCATGGAGGGATTTCTAAATGGGTTCATTTTTCAGAGGGATACACAGTGAGGTGATTTTAGCTACCAGTAGCAGGAGAACGGAGCTGCACCAAGAAGCTAACAGAAGCTAACAAACACTGAATAGAAGAAGAGCTGCCATGTATATTGTTGCAGCCAAGCATGGTTTAATGTTACACAATACAGTTTTACCAAGTTGCACAAAGTCTAAACTGGCATTGTTGTGCATTTAAGGTGTAAAGTTTATCTTCGACCAAGCGCCCCCCAAAGGCATCCCAGTGCCCCCCTTTTGTAAAAATGTCCGCCAGCGCCCCCTGCCATCCTCTGAACACCCCCTTGGGGGGCTATACCGCCCACGTTGAGAACCGCTAATATAAATAAAGAAAAAAACTTGCAAATTTTCTGTAAATGTAATAAAATTGAAAATTTGTATGAGTAAATAGGGACATTCCTACATTTATGAAAACTATAAACGGCTAAAATCCTCCTAAGGTCAGTGAGCTCAGCTTGCTTTGACAGAAGCTGGCCTGATTAGTTGCAGTATCATTAGAATCATATTAGATTGTACATAATTGATTTTGAATATATTTGTATAATTAGCTTGAATAATCACAGTAGATGTTTTTGTCTTGTAATGGCACCTAGAGATGACATTTGTTGTGAATCAGCAATACAAAAACCCACAAAAATTACATGGACATTTAGGCAGGTTTGCTCCCAACTGTTAAAGTGGGAGTTACAGCCAAGTTGATCATGGAGCTGTCGGAGGTCATCAAAATGGCCACTGGGAAAGTATGTTTATAAGTGTCTCTGCAAACAATTAACTGAAAAGTGGACAAGACTTTGGATTAAACAGCTTCAAAGACTTCAAATTAATGGAAATTCATTGGATAAGAAAGACGGTGACAAATCTCCAAGCAGACACAAAAGCGATCTTTAAAACAAATGGAGATCAATCGCGCGGAAATGATAAAGGATGCTTCTTCAGTTAAATCCACAAATGTGGCTGAACGAACAAAGATACTGTAATTTTAAACAAACAATAGTCTTAGATTACCATTCTAAACGGGGGCGGTACCGCCCCCTGGTGGGCGTTCAGAGGGCGCTGGTGGAAATTTTTACAGAAGGGGACTCTGGGATTCCTTTGGGGGGCGTTTGCTCCAAGGTAAACTTTACACTTAAAATGCACAACAATACTAGTTTAGACTTTGAGTAACTTGCTGAAACTGTATTGTGTAACATTAAAACATGCCTGGCAGCAACTGTATCGACAGTAAGTAAGGTAATGTAAGGTAATTTTATTTATATAGCACATTTTCAGCAACAAGGCAATTCAAAGTGCTTTACATGAGTTAAAAGGAAATACAAACAAAATAACAAACCAAAGGAAAAAAGAGGAAAGAAAACTAATCCCAACTAGTCCCCAACCCCCGGTCCGTGGACTGGTACCGGTCCGTGGACCAATTGGTATCGGGCCGCGCAAGAAATAATTAAATATTTTCGTTTTATGTATTATTTGAGTCTGGAGGATCTTTTATTTTGAAAATCCTTTAACCAGATTCTCTGTTACTTGCGCGCCAACATTGAGCCCACAAGCAGCAAAATGAGTAAGAAACAGATCAGATGTCTTTGGAAAGTTTCTTTGCAAAGGGGAAAAGGCCCAGAGAAGAGACAGGAGGATGGATTTATCCCGGACCGGTAGGTGAGTCCCACATTACAAGCCGCTCTGCATAACATGCGGCGACCGGCTGCTAATGCGGCGATGAAGCTTCAAACTGCTTCGCCGTGCACATAGAGACCAAGCAGGCTGTGGATATAAGCAACACTTCGAGTGTTATTGTCTCCCATCACTCCCAGATGTTACCGTCTCGTTGCAGAGAAACAAGCTCAGGGCTCCCGTTAGTCATTATCGTGAGTTAAAATTTTCACGAAAGTAAGATGTTTGTTTTTGTGGCGCATCTGTATCTTATTTTGAAGGGATATGTAAACGTTACCATAGCGACCAGAATCAGAGAGCATTTGGGCAGTGGTCGAGAGGAGATGAGTAGAGCTTGTGAGACGGCAAGATTTAAGAATGTCGGCCGATTCTCCAAACCTCTGTGACCACAGAGCTGATAAAAGTACAACAGGTTTGATCGGTTCGTGTTCAACCACACGGCAGGAGCAACAAACCACACGGACCGATTCCAGTCACAAACATCGCGATTCCAGAAGAAAATCCACAAAACCCCAACATCGCATATGGGAATTTAGAATAACCAAACACAGATGACGATGTAGAAGCAATAGTGATAGTTTGTGGAGTCATTTTAAGAGATAAAAGATGTAAAAGAAAAGACGGTGGATAAAAGACAGCGGGAGCAGCCGCTCTATTTGCTGCACTATGATTTGGAGTTGAGTTATGTTTTTTCATAGTTGACATTTTTAACTGAATAAACATAAACGTATATAATAATGACCTTTACATATAATAACATTTCCACATATCATCTCCAATATCCACCGGACTCACAGTTGTGCGATATGTCAGCTGTTTCGGATTCCCCTCTGTTCTGACGTCACCGCGCTTTCTGATTGGCTACCTGTCACATTCAACAGGTTGTATTCTCATTCCCAGTCAGGGTAAACCCCACAGGCTGCGATAAAAAGGCCAAGACAACCCAAATTGGGTATATTCAGGATTTAGCGGGAACACCAACATGCAGAAGCCTTATCCGATTCCAAGTTCGTAGTTATTCTGATTCCATTTCTGGGCTGTATAATATTGATCTAAATAGTGCATACTCCACAATTTCTGATATTACTAATAAACTAAAATAATCCTTTCCTGGGTTAAATAGGGAGTACTCCACCTAAAACAAAAAAAGAGGAATGGACACATTAGGGCAAATGGCAACATTCAGACAAAACAATGGGCAAAACAAAGACACGAGTGAAGGCGGTGACGTCAAAGGGCCATGAAGAAACATTACTGAGCCCCTGGCAAAGTCTGATAAAGGTGTTGTTTATCCAGGAATGTCCTTAGGAGCATTCAGCTTCGCAATTCCATGGATACAGGAGGGGGTGGGGAGGGAAGAGTGATGTGTTTACATATCTTCAAGGAGATTAGAAATATGCAGCCCTTCCAAGGCCACATGGGGAAAGCCAATTCATAAACAGAATGTCTTCGATCGGGAAGATTATAAATTTCAATCTTCACTAAAGTCTCTCCGATACATCTCAGTTCCCAATCATCCAAATTAGTTTGGTCGTTCCACTGAGCCGAAACTAGCAACTTCTCCAAGATCGATTCCATCCGGTTAGTGAGTTTTAGAGTCCTCCTCTCTGTCCACACCAACAGTCTGAGTGTTTGCTAGTTCGGCCAAGTCTGTCACAGATTTGTCGATAAGCCAGGAATCCGCAAACTCCAAACAGCAGAAATCCTGTTATCATGAATAAATCCAGGGTGAATCCCGCCGGGTGTGTCCCCACAGGACAAGAGGGCTCTCCTGTGCCCAGACTTCTCGTCGAAGGGCAGGGAGGGAGCAGAGGAGAAAAGTGTCCGCCTTCATCGAGAGCAAGAGAGAAAAAAACCTCTGTAGTGTTTGTTAGCTTCTCCTGCTACTGGTAGCTTCCCTGTGTCAGTTCAGCATTTCATCAGCTGATGACGTTGCTGTTATTCACTTGTCTAGTGCCTGTCAAATATTTTATGTTTTATTGAGGATTTTTGTACATATGTTTTGGCAGTGCTGTGATCATGTCAACCTGCGGGCGCTTGAGGAGGGAGCTAGAGAACGGCTGGCCGAAATTAGTATTTATAAATCGGATCAACCTTGAGCTAAATGCCGCTTGCTCGGTGGATATTGGAAAATCCAATATCCAACTCAAAACTAACTTCACTGCAGTCGGTAACACAATAAAACCACTGGGATAAAATTTGTTTTGGTCTGTGGCCTGCAAAGATGGCACTGAGCGACTGCACCTAAACGCCCCACAAAGTCTGACGCAGTAAAGTTGGCTCAAAAGCTCTATTGGGCAATAGCAGACAAAGAAGGCAGCTCTTCTCATTATCATAACGATGCAGCAGAAAAACTTCACAACTAACAGAAAAACAAAGAGCAGAAATAAAGCGAGCAGAAAAGGGAGAAGCAAAGAAAGAAAAAGCAAAATATCTTTTATTTTGATGGAAACTCATGTAAGGAAAAGGAAAAACTAAATATATATTTATGCTTTTATTTATCAAAATATATATTTATTTTATTTATACATTTATTCTTTTATTTATGTATTTGTTCTTTTATTTCCTATGCTGGATATATATTTATTTATATATTCTTTTATTTATATATGTCGGATATGCATTTATTTTCTTTATATATTTATTCTTTTATTTATATATGCCAGATATGCATTTATTCTTTTATTTATATATTTATTCTTTTATTTATATATGTCGGATATAGATGTATTCTTTTATATATTTATTCTTTTATTTTTTGTTATGTCGGTTTTGGTCCTCCATACTCGTCCTTATTTTGTTATCTGAGCATTGTGTGGTGCGGCTATCAAGGCAGACTTCGTTTCTTTCGGCTGTGTGCGTCCATTGAATGTAAGTAGTATTATTAGTATTTTATTTTGGTTTCTTAAAGACCTTAGAGCTGTATTTGCATTTGTCTGTGGAGTATTATGGTTTTTCATGTAGTTTATTCGCATTGTGGAGAGCTAAAGGTTAGTTGCTTAGCATTAAGCTATTAAGCTCTGTTAATTAGATGCAGCTGTTATTTGCTTTCAACATTTCCAACTGAAATGCTTTATTTCTCTGCTAGTTTATAATCGTCTTTAAGCACGTTTATTCCCTTTGTGGACATTTGGTTTTACAGACAAGTTCTCATAATTTGTATTTGTTTATCTTTATAGAAAACCACACACACATACGCACCTGTACGCGCACCTGTACCCCCACACATGCCTTTGTGTG
>NW_006800893.1:0-10905 GCF_000485575.1 Poecilia formosa | reverse complement strand
GTTCCTTTTACGCCAGATGTAATGGGACACACACCTTCCAAAGAGTTCCACTTTTGTCTCATCGGTCCACAGAATGTTTTCCCAAAAGTCTTGGGGATCATCAAGATGTGTTTTGTAAAAATTGAGACGAACTTTAATGTTCTTTTTGCTCAGCAGTGGTTTTCTTCTTGGAACTCTGCCTTTGCAGGCCATTTTGTCCAGTCTTTTTCTGATGGTGGAGGCATCAACGCTGACCTTAACTGAGGCAAGTGAGGCATGCAGTTCTTTGGACGTTGTTGTGGGGTCTTTTGTGACCTCTTGGATGAGTCGTCGCTGCGCTCTTGGGGTAATTTTGGGCCTCTGGCCACTCATGGGAAGGTTCACCACTGTTCCATGTCTTCGCTATTTGTGGATAATGGCTCTCACTGTGGTTCGCTGGATTCCCAAAGCTTTGGAAATAGCTTTCTAACCCTTTCCAGACTGATAGATCTTAATTACTGTCTTTCTCAATTGTTCCTGAATTTCTTTGGATCTCGGTATGATGTGTAGCTTTTAAGGATCTTTTGGTGGACTTTACTGTGTCAGGCAGCTCCTATTTAAGTGATGTCTTGATTGAAAATAGGTGTGGCAATAATCAGGCCTGGGTGTGGCTAGAGAAATTTAACTCAGGTGTTAAAAACCAAAGTTATAGTACATTTTAATGAGGGGGGCAATCACTTTTTCACACAGGGCCATGATGGTTTGGATTTTTTTTCTCCTTTAATAATAAACACCTTCATTTACAAATTGCATTTTATGTTTACTTGTGTTGTCCTTGACTATTGTTTAAATTGGTTTGATGTTCCGAAACACTTAAGTGTGACAAACATGCAAAAAAAAAAAAACAGGAAATGAGGAAAGGGGCAAACACTTTTTCACACCACTGTATATCAGCTGTCCTAACCTGACATCCTGGAGTGATTGCTTTTCCAAAACCCAAACCAGCTTCAGTCTTTACAGTGCTCATTTTATAGAGTTGACATTGGTACTGTAAGTGATCCAGTATGAAACGGTAGCACCACAGCACTGGTAGCATTACCGCCACTTACTGGTATGGAGTGTGGTTCGTGATGATCTATATACTTCATACCTAATCCCTATAATATTTCTGACTAAACATACACTCTCACACTCACACCTACTTATATAACTTTACTTTTAAATAGCTTATAAACCTCTCTTCATTATTCTTTGCACATTCACAACCATCTTACTCTACTCAGATTCTATGAAATACCTTTGTTTTTTTTAAGAAACCAAATAATTATTTGAATATGTCTACTCCCCAAATCCCTCCTCAAAAAATCTGATAAATTAAACCTTTCTTTAATACCTTCACACTCTCTCAACATGCATCTTCTCTCATCTTCATATTTATAACACTCTAAAATAACATGCTCTATTGTTTCAAACTTCTCACAATAATCTCACTTTCCAGTTTTATGCTTCTGTATTTTAAAAAGTGAATAATTAAGCCCTGTATGACCGAACCGTAACCTAATTATTCTTTCCTCCTTCCTGTTTCTTCTTCCCTTTCTTTTCCTTCCTACAAACTTCTGAATTTTATAAAACCATCTTCCTGTTAAACTTTCATCCCACCTTCTCTGCCATATTTTCATCAGCTCCTCGTTGACTTTACTTTTCCCTTCAGATTTACTTGTCCTAACTGTAAAACTAATAGGATTATGTATTGCTGCCTTTGCCGATTTATCAGCCCACTCGTTACCTATTACCCCTATATGTGCTGGAACCCATACAAAAACAACTATTAACCCCATATTTTGTATTCTAAATAGAGTATGCAATAATTCTAATAAGATATCCATCCTACAATCTGTACTGTTATGTTTTATGCTTATCAAAGCCAAGCTTGAATCGGAGCAAATTATTGCTTGCAGTGGTTTTACGTCCTCTATCCATTGTAATGCCAATAGTATAGCTCCTGTATAAATTGATAACCCATCTGTAATTCTCTTCCCTATTTTCAAATTGAATTCTGGGATTGCAAATGCTATTCCCATTTTTCCTGCTATTTTTGATGCATCTGTGTAAATTTGGACATGTCGATAATACTGATTTAAATGTGATTGCACTGAATATCTACCTACAACATTTGATTTGTCTTGTTTCTTTACCATTAATGATATATCTACTATAGTTTCTGGCAGAATCCAGGGTGGTATAATTGATGTTGGATCTGTTTGACTAATTTCTAAAACATCCATTTTAAATTCCTTTACTTCCTTTTCAATTTTTCATCCATAACTCCTCATCTCTTTCTTTTCCTTTTCCCAATATGACTTTAAAATTTCCCGAGTTGGATGATCACATTTATTACCCATCAAACTTAACCAATAATTAATTCCTAGTTTAGTTCTCCTTAGATCTAATGGCATTTCTCCCGTTTCTATTTCTAATGCTTCTGTAGGTGTTGTTTTAAATGCTCCAGTACACAATCTTAATGCTTGATGTTGAATATTGTCTAATTNTTTTCTAACTTTTCTTCTAGTGATCCGGACAGGTAATGTCCTGCTATGAAATGTCGGGGGGCCAGACACATTCTGGTGGAAGACGGTTGTAAAAATCATATCTGGACCCCGGTCTCAGACCTCAGAAACGCAGAGTGCCGGATCCTCAGGGAGGTCAGAGGCAGGTGGCTTTGATGAAGTGAGGTCTGCTATGTTAACGCCCTAGCTCTCCCTAGAGAATCGTGCCGAGGCGAACCTGTTGATCCATACTATCCTGCTGGGAGGAGGAGGAGTCTGTCCGTCCTCCTCTCTGACCCGGATCCTCCACCAGCATCTTCAGGCGGCTCAGGTGCAGCCCGACTCTCTTTAGTGATTGACTTCCTGGGAAACTCTGGTCTTGTGAGTGAGTGTAGGAGCAGAGAGGGAGGGGGGATGGAGGAGGGGAACCGGTCAATCTGTTCCCAGTCGATGTTTTATCAGTTTGTATTGGAATAGTTTGTTCTTGATAAGCGGAGGCTTCCATCCTAGTCACACATCCTTGAGCCTGTTCTTCTGAAGAGATGGTCACATTGCTGTTCTTGTTGATAAAATGAAAATGTTTGCAGTGAGCAGCCTTATCCCATGTTTGTTAAGATTGCGTCAGCCTCTTCCAAAGAGGTGAAAGCGCTACCAGTAGATCCAGAGGTTATCGATGAAGGTCACTGAGCTGGCAGAGCAGGTTTTAATCAGCCATTTGTTTATCATGCCCAGCCTGGAATGTTTTTCGTCTCCCCATTGAGGCGATGGAATTGGACCACTGAGAAATAACTTCATTTTTAATTTTCCCATAGTGTCCAGAAGAATATTAAAGTCCTTTTTTAGAATCTCCGATTTTTGCTTTGCCAGATCGTTGGCTCCAACATGCACAACTAAAGTCTCCATGTTTGGCTGATCAGCGGTTAGAGAGAGCACTTTGCGAGTCAAATCAGATACAGTGTCACCAAGAAAAGAAACCACTCTCGTTTTCTTGGGATTGCACACATGACTGATTCCATTTACTGTCTCATCTCCAACAATAAGCACTCTTTGCATACCTTTCGTTTTCCTGGTGGTTATTTTGTCCTTCGGCGCTTTGTGGGGTGGATGTGCTGGTCTCGCTTCATTGTTGATGTTTGAAGATGGGTTTTCACTCAGAGGCTCAGGCTGGAGTGCAGAAAATCTGTTTTTCAGTGGGATTCCCACGGAGTCGGAATATTTTGAGGCTTGGGCTGGTCGCTTTGTCCTTGGGAGCGGGGTCAGTGGAGCCATTTTGGTTGCAGCTGCTTGTTTGCTGTTCTTTGGCGGAGCAGGTGTTGAAGTTGAAGGTGGGTTTCGGCTCAGTCGGCCACGCTGTTTCGTCCAGGTGAGGTGTTCTCCCTGTTAGTCGTCTCATGGGATCTGCAGTGTGAGACTTTTGTTTTGGCTTGGCGCCCTGAGCGATCCAGGGTGAGCTGCTTGGTGCGGGGTGTACGACCTCACCGCTGATTTGAGGAAGAGTTGTTTCATTTCCACAGGTAGCGTTGATCTCAAAGTTCACCTCCAGCCGTTGAATCTTCGTTTCTAAAAACCGAAGTCGTTGTAGAATACTGTTAATGTCCTTGGAGTCGGACGGGGGCATTTTGCCCTAGCTCAACTTGGAGATGAAGAAAAGTAAGGTAAAAATAAAAGTGAAAAAAATTTCCCAGTCCTTAAGTCTGAAGTAATCCAGTTATTATGTCGATAATGTAAATATAACCATAAAAATTGTGACTTTAAAAATAATTCACAGGCAAAGTTATCAGTAAGGACGGGAGAGAGCAGGATAAGCTGTTCCTCCTTCAGCTGCCAGAGACTTATCCCTCTCTCTCTTAGCTTTCTTTATAATCCTCCTTACTACTGCTTGCTTCCTTTTATAGTCAATTAAGTTCATATAGATTGGGTTATGTTTTAATACCTTCAAGGCTTTATTTCTTAATTTAATTGCTTCCTTACACTCACTTGTCCACCATCGCACCTTTTTCTTATCATTAATACTCCCTGACTTTTTAATAGAGTTTTCTGCTGCTTCCGTTATTACCTTTGAGATACTTGCATTTACTTCATTTATATGCATATTAAAATCTACCTTTTCTAAATACATTTCACTCAAATATCTAAACTTACTCCAATCTGCCTTATTAAAGTTGGCCATTCTAAGGTAAAAACACAGCGCATACAGTGTTCATGTTTTGTTTTGTTTTCATCCAGACGGCTTCCCGCGCCCCCCCCCTGCAATGACACGGCGCCCCCCCCCTAGGGGGCGCGCCCCACAGTTTGGGAACCTCTGGTCTAATTTATCCAGATGAGTTTTAGCTGCTGAACTGTAAACTAACCAACCAAAATCAAAGTCAGATCTTATCATTCCTGTATAAATCTGTTTTAGCAATTGTCTGTCTGCCCCCCATTCACTACCAGCCAAAAATCTCAATATATTCAATTTTCTCATACATTTATCTAAAATCTTTTGAATGTGAATATTCCATTTTAATTTTTCATCAAACCACAAACCTAAAAATGTTATACTCTTTACCTGCTCTATTTTTTGAATCTATAATTTTAAATCTATTACTTTTTGTTTTTTTCTGAGAAAATATAATTACTTTTGTTTTATCCACTGAGAATTTAAATCCCCATTTCAGTGCCCACACCTCTATATCAATAATTACCTTTTGTAATTTCTTTACTATAAACTCAACATTTTTCCCTCTTTTCCAAACAGCCAAACAGCTCCATCATCTGCAAAGAGTGAACAACCCATATCCTTTCCAATATTTTTGAATATGTCATTTATCATAACAGAAAACAATGAGCTTATAATACTTCCCTGTGGCGTTTCATTTTCCACTAGATATTTATCTGAAACTACTCCAATTCTTACCTGTAATTTCCTGTTTGTTAAAAAGTCTTTAATCCATTCATATATTTTCCTTTAATCCCCAATTTGTGTAATTTGTGTAACTTAATTAATAAACCCTCTACCCACATCATATCATTTCTAACTTCATGCTCAAGACATAATGTTGAGTCATTAGTGCTCCTCCCTTTATGAAAACCACTTTGATAATTAGAAATATTATAGCTTTTGACTTATCACTTAGTTGACTTATCATTCTATACCAAATTTTATCTTCACCTGTATTTTTGGTCTTTCTAAGCACACAATTTAATTCCACTTTGGTAAAATCAACATTCAAAAAATGATTTATTTCTTCATCACTCTGTATTAAATTTTTATACTTAAGAACAGTATTTTCTCTCCCTTTTCTTCCCTCTTCGCTAATGTTATTTGTGCTATGTATCTTACAAAATAATCTTGCCATTACCTCAGCTTTATCCTCATCTCTAATTATGTCAGCATTCTCTACTTTTAATACAGGATAATCAAACTCTTTTTTAATACCATTCATTTTTTTAATTACTTTCCATATCTTCTCAATTTTTGTATCTTTCCCTATTGTACTACAAACATTTCTCCAATAGTCTCTCTTAGCTTTCTTTATAATCCTCCTTACTACTGCTTGCTTCCTTTTATAATCAATAAGTTCATATAAACTGGGTTATGTTTTAATACCTTCAAGACTTTATTTCTTAATTTAATTTCTTCCTTACACTCACTTGTCCACCATGGCACCTTTTTCTTATCATTAATACTCCCTGACTTTTTAATAGAGTTTTCTGCTGCTTCCATTATTACCTTCGAGATATTTGCATTTACTTCATTTATATGCATATTAAAATCTACCTTTTCTAAATACATTTGACTCAAATATCTAAACTTACTCCAATCTGCCTTATTAAAGTTCAATCTCTCCCCACTATTTTTATACTTATTTCCAATTATTCCTACCCTTATAGTTATAGGATAATGATCACTACCTACTGTAGTTTCTTTATCAACTGACCACTCACAAATACCAGCTACATCATTTGATACAATTGATAGATCAATAGATGATTCCATCCCCGTTCTTATATTGATTCTTGTTCCCCTTCTCTCATTAATACATACTAAATTTTTTCTTTTCCATCACTTCTTCTATAACCTGGCCATTTTTATCTTTACTATTACCCCATAGTGTACTTTTTGCATTGAAATCCCCACACCAAATTACTCTTCCCTCCAAATAATCTAATAATTCCACCATTATTTCAGACGATAACAATTTACATGGATTATAAAAATTTATTTTAATTTTACCTCCCTGCTCCCATACCTCAATTACTACAAATTCTAGTTCTTTCCCTTTTCCTAAAACCTGATATTTTATCCCTCATTTTATAAATATTCCACATCCACCTCCCCCTCCCTCTTCTCGATCTCTTCTTGTACTACTAACATATCCTCTAATCACAAAATCTAATGTTAATTTTAACCAAGTTTCCTGCACACATATTATATATGGTTGGACTTCAAGCTTGTCAATATAACCTTTAAATTCCTGTCCATTAGCTATCAAACTCCTAGCGTTCCATTGCAGTATTAGCATAAACTACTTTCACTTGCTGGTCCCGACTTCTTATCCACCTCTAGCTGTTTATTTATTTCTTCCCATGTACCTTCCTTAAACCCCAAGAATTTTTCAGCTCCTCTCACTATTATTTTAATCTCGGTTTTGTGCTTAGCTTGATCTGTACAGTTGATAACATAAGCTATGAATAAAACTAGATTTTTTTTAGATTGCCGTGTTGTTTGACTCCCCATTTGCTCAACCTCTTTTTTCCTGCTCCTTCACATTTTTAACAGCCTCTGCATAGCTTATATTTTTAGATGTTTTAATCTGCACTACTTCTTTAGCCCTCTTTCTTACCTCACATCCTCCGTACGTAACATGTGAGATAAGAAAGAGGGTTATGTTTTAATACCTTCAAGACTTTACACAGTTACAACATTTCTCTTGTACGTCTTCCTTACATTCTTCAAATTTATGATCTTCCCCACATTTTGGACATCTCTGCTTTCCTTTACAAACTGCCGCAATGTGTCCATACTTTTGGCATTTAAAACACCGAAGTGGTGGAGGAACATAAGGTCTGACTTGGAAACTTATATATCCTATTTTTATATTGATTGGCAACTCTTTTTCTTCAAACTCCACTAGGATTGACTGACTCCCAACTCTCTCACCATCCACAGTTCTTCACAGCCTTTTCACATTAGTCACCTTTGCTCCAACAATATTCCTCTTAAGTTTTTCCAGATCCTCATCTAGAGGGATCCCATAGATCACCCCTCTAATTTTTTTTTATTTCCTCCCAACATTTTTTCCTCCAGCACAGTTCTTTTACATATATTGTCCACATTGAAGGCCTTATTCTTTTGCTCTATATCCTTACATTCTATCAAAAGACTTCCATCTCTCAAAATCTTTACCATTTCAACGTCTCCTATTTTCTTTTTAGTTTCTCTTGACACCCCAATTGGGCTAATTTTCTCCTGATCTTCGTCACTCTTAAGTTTCAGAATTACTTTAAATTCCTCATTCACAACTTTTCTCCTAACTACCCTCTCTTCCTCTGAACTGCTTCCTTCTAAATCCCGTTTACTACCTTGGCTATCTCTGATTCCCTTCCCTTCGTCTACTTTGATTCTTCCTCGTCCTCTTCCTCTCCCTCTTCCCACTGGCGTCCACCCTTCATATTCCCCTTCTTCTTCATTACTTATCTCCATTGCCATTCGAACCATTCACATACCAGTTTATGCCAAAAACCGCCTTTTCCACACTCCAAGTTTTGTTCCACAATCCTAGATCTTTCGCTCAAAAGCCCGGCCACAACGTCTTCTGTGTTCGTCAAATGATTATCTTCGCAATCTCCTAGAACCCACCAACTCAACTCAGGTGTGTTGACGTAGATACACATCTAAAAGTTGCAGCAGACCGGCCCTCCAGGCCTAGAGTTGCCCACCCCTGCTTTAGATCAACATTAGATTCTTTTTCTTTTGCTCTATTCTTTGGTTTGTTATTTTTATTCTATTTCCTTTTAATTCCTGTAAACCACTTTGTATCGCCTTGTTACTGAAAATGTGCTATATAAATAAAATTACCTTTATCTTTACTGCAATAATTTGCATAGAATTTTCTGAGACAAACACAATCATGAAACCATCAAAAGAACCTAAAGTAAAGTTTGTATTTTTCAGACCTTTGACATGGATTGAGGAACGTCAAGCAGGTCTCCCAAGGACTAAGAAGATCAACTTTGTGTTTGACGGCTTCACTTTGACCCAGATTCCTCCAGCACCTAGAGGTACTGTTGGACTTTTTATGCAAGACCTGATCCTCTTCTCTGCCAAGTTGTCAGGCCAAGTGAGTACTGAAGAACTTGACAGAGAGAGGGTGAGAATCTTACACTGTTTGGGACTGGCCCAGAAGATTCAGGAACTTTGCAAAAGTTAAATAAGGATTCTCTGCTTTGTCATCAGCTTGTATTGATTCTGTTTGAATTAAACATTATTTCTCTATTTCTCCTTTAATGTTTGTTCTTTAAAGGCTTCATGTAGTTCTAAGCTCTAAAGAGAATTTTTTGTTTGTTTTTCTTGACACATTATTGCTGAAATTGATTTCTATTACTAAGGTTTTCCCATGGTTTTCTATAACTCCATCCCACCATCCTTCATCTGTCGCTTGGTACTTAATTCTGGCAAACGTCCTCTACTAAAGGACAATTTAGAATGAGGAATTATAATTATCCTTATACATAAACATAAATTTGTGTCATGTAAACTTATTAATCCTGTGGCAGACACCAGTATTCATGGTTTTGGATGAATCGGCCACCGATCATAATCAGCCGATTTCCGTGAAAACGTATGTGATTGGTGATCACCGATCACGAAAACCAATCACCTGCATCTCACTTAACAGCCTGCATGTGCAGCTTATCTCCTCTTTCCTGGGTTGGACTATTCTGCTCTAATAGCAGAATATTTAGACCATGTTTGAGATTTGTGAAACTTTTATCTGATTTATGAAACTTCAATAAAGGTTGATTTTACCACTTTTTTTTGCATCTGGATCATACTGGAACTGCTCCAGCTCCAAAACTACAAACACCTAGACAATTCAAACCTGGACTGGATTATTCTGTTCTAACAGAATATTTATAACCATGTTTGGGATTTGGGAAACCTTTCTCTGATTTGTGAAACTTCAATAAATGGCAATTTTCACCTTTTTTCCTGTCTTGGTCACACAAGATCTGTTCTAATTCCAAAACTACAATACATAGACACTTAAAACCTGGGCTGGATTATTCTCAACAGCAGAATATTTAAAACCATGTTTGGGATTTGTGAAACTTTTTTCTGATTTGTGAAATTTCAAAAAAGGCCGATTTCACCACTTTTTTTTATCTTGGTCACACGAGGACTGCTCTAATTCCAAATCTAAAACACTAGACTCTTCAAACCTAGAATAACTTATTCTCAACTAGTAGCAAAATATTTAAAACCATGTTTGTGATTTGTGAAACTTCAATGAAGGGCGATTTCAGACCCTTTTCTGCATCTGGTTCACACCAGAACTTCTCTAATTCTAAAACTACAACACCCTGACACTTCAAACCAGGACCAGATTGTTTTCAACTAGTAGCACAATATTTAAAACCATGTTTGGGATTCATGAAACTTTTTTCTGATTTGTGAAACTTCACTTCACTTAACAGACCGCTGCAGAAGATCTTTCCTTCCAGCAGCCATCACCATCTACAATAGCTCTTTGAAGAATTAATTAGTTACACCAACATTTAGTTTCACTTTGGGATTAATAAAGTGGTTTTGAATTAGAATTGAATTTGAATTTGAAAAAAATTGCATGGAACAAGTGTGAATAGTAATCTAAACTTTAGTGAAGTTTCACAAATCCCAAACATGGATTAAAATATTCTGCTATTAGAGCAGAATAATATAGTCCAGGTTTGAAGAGTCTAGGTGTTGTAGTTTTGGAATTAGAGCAGTTCTAATATGAGCTACATGCAAAAAAGGGTGAAAATTGAATTTTATTAAGTTTTACAAATCAGAAAAAAGTTTCACATATCACAAACATGGTTTTAAATATTCTACTATTAGTTGCAAATAATCCAATCGAGGTTTGAAGAGTCTAGGTGTTGTAGTTTTGGAAGAGGAGCAGTTATACTATGACAGAGATCCAAAAAAGTGGTGAAATCAACCTTTTTTGAAAAGTTTCACAAATCAGAAAAAAGTTTCACAAATGACAAACATGGTTGTAAATATTCTGCTACTAGTTGAGAGTAATCCAGTCCAGGTTTGAAGAGTCTAGGTGTTGTAGTTTTGGAAGAGGAGCAGTTATGCTATGACAGAGATCCAAAAAAAGTGGTGAAATCAACCTTTTTTGAAAAGTTTCACAAATCAGAAAAAAGTTTCACA
>NW_006800892.1:68186-72240 GCF_000485575.1 Poecilia formosa | reverse complement strand
CTCTCTGTCTCCTCAGCAGCAACATTTGTAGTGAATGTGACCCAGAGCAGCTATGAGGCAGAGGAGAACCACAGCATCACTCTGGAGTGGACCTTCACCACCAGGACTCAGGGATCCTACAGGGAACTGTTCATCTACTGCAGCTTGTTGGCTCCAGGAAAAGAATCAGTTCTTTATCAGGTCCTTGAAGGTTTTGAGTTTCCAGATTTTCAGGATGATCAGTTTACAGGACGAGTCCAGAGTGACAAAGACGTCCTCAGAGAAGGACGAATCAGACTCCATGTGTCCAGACTGAGGACTGAAGACTCTGGTCTGTTTGTCTGTGATGTAAGAACTGAAGACGGTTCTGGGTCTGGAAAATGTCGACTCAGCGTCTCAGGTAAGATGAAAATAATATAAATGTTTCCACTGAAAGTTGGAAACTGAAATCTCTGTCCATGAAAAATATGATTATCTTGATGTTAAAAACATTTTAAATAAATAATCTAATTTTTTCCATCAGCTGCTGATCAGCTTCAAACTCAGAGACCAACTTTGACTCCAGAACCAGAGAGACGGATAAAGTTCACAGGGATCACAGCAGCAGCTGGGATCATTTTATTTATTATAATTTCATTTTTAATTGTTTTTCATAAGAGAAGAAAAGTTTCTATTATCTAAACAGATTTTCAGCGTTTCAGAGAAACAAATGAACTGGATGAAAGGACTTTCATGTAAATGCCCTGATTTTCTATTTTAAAGAAATAAAAGAAATAAAACTTTTAAAAATCTGTTTTCAGTGCAAGAACATATTTTTAAATGTATAAAATCTTGTACATTTGTCACTCCTGTTGTGTTTACATCTAATAAGTAAATCCACAGTGATTTCATTGTAAATAAATCTGCTGTCTCATCAGATGTTCATTTTTAATTCCAGTTTTATTAAATGTAGTTTTTTCCTCCTGTTTTTGTTGCTCCATTAAATCTTCATCCAGCTGTTTCACCTCAGTGAGCATCAAACCTCATGAACATCCAGATGTTAACTAATAAACTCAACTTTAGTAGAAATCATTTCATCCAGATGGAAAACATCAAAGTCATCAGAGGAGAGTTAAGTTATAAATGTCACATTTTATTGCTGTTTTATATTATTTTGATAAATGTTACATTTATTCAGAAGTAAATATTGTAAATAAAATATGATTTGATTTTGTGTGAAGAAGGAACTGATGTTCAGTTGTTTCAAATAGAAATTAAATTATTTTATTATCAGGACTTTTTATATCAAACTTTAATATAAACAGGAGATAAATAGTTAAATAGCTGCTGATATTTTAATTGAGGTTCAGAAAGTTAACAGGATGAAATCAAGAACCTGCAGAGACAGAAATGTTAATTACATAGTTTAATATTTTATAAATCTGATGTTTTTACCTTAAATTTAGCAGGTCAGTTTAAATTCAGACCTGCAGGAACATGAACATCAATGATCAACAATAGAGATGTAATAAATCCTGGTTCTGGTTCTGGTTCTGGTCCAGAGACTCTGACAGCTTTTATTTTCTCGTCTCTTCTGGTTCTCAGCAGTTACAGCTCAGGGTCAGCTCCATGATGCGTTCAAGGACACCTCTGGACTGTAGGACACCACAGCTCTGAGTTTTAGATTTTAAAAGTTTCAACAAGGAAACAAGAGAAACAAACCAGAAGAGCAGAAAGTCCAACAACAGAAGGTCAGGATTCATCCGAGCTTCATGTAAAAAAACCATGAAGTTAAAATTAAATAATATTTGTTGTTCAGAATAAAAAACATCACTCCTTAATGAGAACAGCACCTCCTCCTACTTTCTGCATAATTAACTAACACCAGTCACCAACGTTCATTCTTTGTCCAGTTTTCCTCTAATAATCCATAAATAACTTTCTAAGGTGATAAATAATAACAGAATAAAACATTTAGCCAAGGGAACAATAATCTTCTCTCTCTGGGTAAATGAACGTCTCCAAAACAAACTCTGCTCAGTTTCATATTCTAAATGCATCTTCATATAGTTGATCTTTTTAAAACTGACTCTAAGGTAATTTATTCATGTATAATCTGCCATCTTTATGTTCATTAAAATAACCTTATTATTTTCATTATACAAACCTGCTCAGATAAAACTTTTCAGAATCAACCAGATGGAAACTTTTCCTCTTTCTTATGAAGTTTTATTGTTTAAAGAGTTTGTTCTGTTTGCTGCAGTTCAAAAGGCAGAACTTTAATGACTTTGATGTTTTTCAGAGAAATTATGTTTAAGTTAACTAGCTTATCATCAAAACACTTTAAAATGGATTCTTAAACTCTTAAAATCTAGGATTCTTAAATTTGAAGATCTGGTGGAATTTCAAATTGCTCAAATTATTTGATGGCGTCTAATAAACTTGAGTTCAAACAGCAAATGATCCTTGAAAGAGAAAAGGGATCAAACTTAAGGGGTTAATCAAACTCCAGCATGTGTAGTTTACGAACAAGAAAGAGGTTTTGTATTTCAATTCATGGGTTAAAGTTAAGGAACAGGAATAAATAAATAAATAAATAAATAAATAAATAAATAAATAAATAAATAAATGTTCAACATGCAGATCAGTCCTTTTTCTACAGATGATGATAATATCTTCCTCATTAACCTGATAGAGTCTCTGAGTCATTTTGGTCCCAAAAGGTGAATTAATATTAATTAGTGATTCCATCTGATGTCTGATATTCAACATGTCTGATGTTATCAAGTCTCTCCATCTATTGGTTCAAGTTTTGAGCCAGTAAATCCTTCAGCATGACGACATGTTACAGCTGCTCTCATCTTCACTCATCATATAAAATCCTGATGTTAGAAACAGAGAAACTGAGGAAAACCTGAGCTTAGTTTGAGAAGAGACCAGATAATTAGAGATGATGAGTGAAACACTCATCTGACTTTCTGACTGGGATTTCAACAGTTTTCTGAAACTTTTTGGTCCATTGATGGATTTAGTTGGAAGTTTTATTCAGGATTTCTGATCTCTACTTGCTGCAATGTGATGAACGTTTCCACGGCGACAGCATCTCATTCCTGTCGTGTCTGAACCTGGAAACAAAAATCACTTTTGCCTTTAACAAGATGTCGTCAGACTGTCTCTACTTCTGAACCACCGAGGCAAAGTTTCCTTTTTCTTCTCCTGATAAATAAGAATGAGATCTGGCAGACTTTGTTTAACCCATTAAATCATTGCTTAGACACATTTTTAAAATATTTTGGTATTTAGTAAATCCAGAACTACCAATTATTTTGTTTCCTTCTTTAAAATCTTCCTTCTCAGTTTGGTTCCTCCAAAAATCCAAATAAAGAGAAGATTGAGTCATAATGAGACATCAAAGTGGAAACAAGCAAACAGAGATTCATTCAGGGAGAACAAGATGGAGACACAGCTGGTAGAAAAATAGGTTTTAATAAAACCTTCATCTACAAAGGTTTTGAATACTTGATCTCAAAATGTCCACTCAGTTCACAGTAACACTTTCACACACATTAGTATTAAACAACAACCATTCACAGACACACAACAAAATAATAAAAACACAGAACATTTCATTTGATAAAGTATAAAGTTATGTGACACTTTGAGATGAAAGTTTAAACTTAAAGATCAAACTTTGGACACTTTGAAGAAATAACAATTATGACACTTTGAATAAGAAGATCTGGAGATCAAAGATCATCAGAAATGAAGATCAATTCAGATCTGAGATCAGCAATGGAGGTCAAAGGTTGATCACAGTCGCACTGATCAGCAGGTCAATAATTTTAAAGTGCCACCTTCTGGTCACAGACTGTAATAACAGTCTACGAAGAAAATATTAACAATTTTCATTCTTTGTTAAATGATTATTTTCGTTCGTCTATCTTTGCTTCATGAACAAAATAATAATTAGAGCAATCAGAGCTGCTATCAGTCCCAGAATGATGAAGATGATGATCCATCTTCCTCTCTCTGGTTCTGGAGTCAAAGTTGGTCTCTGAGTTTGGATCTGATCAGCAGCTGCTGGACAGAAACCAGA
>NW_006800892.1:59404-67417 GCF_000485575.1 Poecilia formosa | reverse complement strand
ACTGGAACATGGGAGTCTTTCAGCTCCATCTAGAGAGCTTTCTGTCACAAAGACAAGATGGAGACTGACCACAGAGACATGAGCTGAGGATGAGGAGCAGCAGGGAGATCATCTTCATCCTGAGAGAGGAAGAGGAGGAGGAGGAGGAGGAGGAGGAGGAGGAGAGGCAGCAGGACATCAGGAACAACATCAGTCAATATGAGGAACATTTGGACTCAACAAATTGGGAAATTATCAATTAGTGTTTTCACTGACAAACTTCAAGACATTAAACTTCATCGTTCTTCAGAAATTAATCCACTGACTAATTTTCTGAATTTTCTTCTTCACATTCTAAAATAACCCAGACAATCTCACTGTTTTCCCCATGAGATCAGTTAATCTGCACCAAACTCTTTTCTCTCTCCAGCAACAATCTGATCGTCTTTCTGCTACAAACCAAACATTTCTCACTGTTTCATGTTGGATCAGAGTTTTCCTCCAGGTTTCATCCTCTGACAGAGATCAGGTGATCTGATGATCCTCTCAGAGTTTCTCTGCTTCAGTGACTGAAGGACTTCAGTCATGATTTCAGCTGTTTGTCACCAAAATCTGAAGCTGGAGAAATCAGGAAATGTCTCCATCTGCTGGACATCTAACAGAACTACAGCTTTTCTGACAATAAGTAAAGCAGAAATTTAATATATAATAAAATATAATAAACTGCAATGTGTTAAATTCTTACCATGTTGTTTGAATAGAGACTTTATTAGTTAAAGTTTCAGTGATCAATCAGCATCAGATCAGCTGAGCTTCTTTCTCTCTAAGATGATTAATGTTATAAACCATGAGATGAAATCAATCCTCTCATAACAACCAGTTGCTTTCAGTTTCTATGAATAGTTTTTGGGACTGAGACGTTCAGAAGCAAAACTGGACAAGTGGAAGATATTTCTACCATTAGTTAATATTTATACTGGGAAGTTTATGAAAACATTGTTTCTGCACTTTGACTCATCAAAGTGCAGAAAGTTTCAGATTCTGAAGTGTAACAAAAATAAAAAAAAGTAAACCTGATTTTATCTGTGTCTCATTTGTGTTAATAAACACTCATGTCTTATACAGCAGTAATCATTTTATTTTAACTCAGGTTTTTGTTGAATTATTTCTATAACCTGAAACAGAAACTTATTTAGTTTTATTTTTATGAAAAAGAAAATAAAACATATTGATCTGATCGGCTGAGATTAAATTATTGTTTTCAGTTTGGATCATTTCTTCAGTTCTAATAGTTCATACTTTGGATTCTTTTACTTATTTTGTGTCTCTTTAGCCATTAGTGAAAACTTTGGTTTTCATTTATATTCACATTTTGATAATTTCCTGTTCATTTCCTTCTTGGTTTGTGTATTTAGAGTCTTTCTTCTTTGCTTGTTGTGTTTTTTCTTCCCTCTGACGGTGAAGCTCTGTTGACTTGAACATGACCTGCTGGAAACGGCCTGCAGCTCAACAGCTTATTGGTCATGTGACCAACTGACTCAAAATCAATGTGAAATTATTCACTCATTCTTATTCCATTTAACCCTTTTTATTCCTCGTCAGTGGGTCACATCACATGTTAAAAACCAATCAAATTCTTTTAAATATGAAAATACATAAAATGTAAAAAGATCTAAAATCTAAAAAATGGGAGCGCCTCATCTCTCCAGTAGAATAATTTCAGCCTGATTTGTCGTCACTGGGTCACATGACCTGAATGCTATGAGGAAAAATACTAAATTATGATAATCAAAATTGCATTAAAATATAAGAAGAGGAATGAAATGGAATAAAACTGAGTGTGTCTCCAATACAGCAGAACAATTTCACCCTGATTTTGAGCAAATGGGTCACATGACTTGGAAGCTATTGAAGAAAAAAGTTGTAATATTAAAATGATTTAAATATTGAATATGACTTAAAAATTCAATAGATAATAGCGTTTCTCATGTAATAGCATGAATTACCACTTTCTATGTACATCTGCTTCTCAGGAGAGTTTGGTTTGGAAATGTGTTGTCGGTTCCTAAGTGAACCAGAGGAGGGAGCTGGAGAGCAGCTGGCCGACATTAGAGGTCATAAATCGGATCAACCTTCAGATAAACGCCGCCTGACCGCGCAGCGAGAAAATCCAACATCCACCTTGAAACCAACTTCATCGCCGGGGGCGAACACATTAATGAGAGGTTTTGGTAAATCGTTTTGTAGCCTACTAGTATTTCACATTAAAATATAAAATTGATCAATCATAATATTCCGGTGCGTCATTTGGAGTCTTGTGCAAAAGTTGAGCCTCTCCTGTCTACGAGTTTTCATTAAGTCTTTTACCGACGATCCCAAATCACCAGCAGCAAGTTGCAGCTCCTGTTTTATTTTTGATAATTACTCAAACTGAAATACTCCAACAAAACGTCTTTCCTATTTCAGCAGCTTTTACAGCAGATTCTCAATCTGGGAGCAGAATCTCTCCTTAAAACTCTCAGCATGCAGATCGTCCCAATAACTGATATAAAATCTGTTTCCATCATTGATTCTGGTTCAGCTGTATGTCAGAACCCAGAATGTCACTTTGTTATCCTAAATTCAATAAATACATCTCTGGTAAATAAGGTGATATTGTTTTTGTTTTAGACTCACCTGATCCGCTGGATCGGTGGAAACAACCATAAATAAAACCATGAGGTCCATTAAGCTGCTGGATGTTTGTCTGACTTCTGGGAACATTTCAACCAGACACAGCGGAGGACGCAACGCTCACCGAGTATGAGTTTATTGAAGGTATCATGACTTCCTTTCGTCATGAATTTAATCAAATTTAATAAAAAATAACAGCCAAAAGATAATATAAAAGCTAATTTGTGAAGTCAGATATATTTTACCTGCCATGTTATTAAAACCTGCAGTAATAAGTTCTGTCTGCATGTTTCTCATTAAATCGCTCAGAGATTAATCCTCTCACAATGTCTGAACAATTAACAGGTTAATCAGAGCAGGGTGTTCAAATCTCTTCCTCTGTCGTTCACCTTTAAACATCTGTCAGGATTTGAGAGTCAGATGAGAAACAACCAGATTTTTTTTAAATAACATGGCCTGTAAAATACACCTGACTTTATAACAGAGGTTTTATTTTTATCTTTTATTTTTATCATACTCTGACCCGTTTTGATTGGCTTAGAGTTAACCTTCCGAGGTTACCTGAACGCATCATGAGGAAGGAGCGGTAACTTTTTGCACAGCAGCTGTGCAGAAAGTTCTCTGGTACCAGAAGGTCCAAGAGAATCATTAAAACAATGAGCACGGCCGTCAAAAAGGTTTAGAGTTCAAAATAAAAGATGCATAATGGATCAAAACAAGTTAATACATAAATAAAATAGATAAAGTCAGCAAAAAAGTGGAATAATTATCAAGGTCTTGAGTGATGATTCAAAAATACTTAAGTATCTGAGCAGATCTACAGCTTTAAAGTCATTTATCACATTGAAAATAATCTGGATTATTAGTAAAACCATACAGTAAACAGACAAGAGCCACAGATAACACATAACATTACAGACTTTAAAATTAATTGCAAATTAAGAATAACAGAGTTCCCAATGGGACTGTGTGAAACCTGAATCTCTGAAGTTAAGAAGTGTAAATCCATAAGTAATTCAAACTCTTGATTGGTTTATATTAATCCATAAATCCTAAAAGGATCAAATGTTTGTTTTAGGCGTAACTTTCTGAAGGATTGGCACGTCCTGCTCAGAATCGAGATTTTTCTGCTTGTTGCTCGTTATTATCTGGTCTCTGCAGGTCCGTTAAGGTCAGGTGTAAAAGTGAAACCACAAAGGCAACAATCACTGTTCAACTTCACATTCAACCTGCATTTATCCAAACAGTAAAATGCATAAAAACATCTCAACATGGTGTTCAGATAGCAAAGCCACAAAGGAAACATTAATTACCTTAAAGATACGAAGCCGCATCTTGTGGGAGCTCCGAGCGGACAGAAGGAGAAAAGGAGAAAAAACTTTCTGGGCTGATTTTAGCTCAGTTACTGTTATAGCAAAGCGGGACTCATCCTACGTCCCATCAGCACATGGTGTCGATCTGCTGCTGCATGTAGGCGACGGGGAGATTTCTAGAGAAATGACATCATACGGAAACAATTCCACTGAAATGAATGCATCCGTTGTCTAACCCGTCCTCCCAAACCCCCTTACTCTATTTTTCCAAGATTAAAACAATGGATGTGCTATTTCACGCAGAAATGGTTTCTTCTCCAAGAACCGAGTTTTATCCTCTGGTTCCTGCTCCCACACAGAGCTCCCATTTGAACATTACTGACCAGGTGCATTACTACATTAGACAGCAGGTTTATAAAATTAACACACATTTCATGTAGTATACATGAGCTAATCAACCACCAATACTTTCAGGCGATCACTTAATGATCACAAAATGAAATTTCAAAGATACAAATCTGCAACGGACAGGATGTTCTGTTTGGTGTTTTCATGTAGTTTAATTTAAACCTCCTGTTATGTTGCGGGTCACATTGACCCGTTTTAAAGTTTAACATTTTTTTAAATAGTTGGAAGTATTTTTTCTGCATTAAACCTTTTCTATTTGTCTTAATAAGTGCACTACACATAAACTGGAAATGGTTCATTTTACACATTTGCACCAACCGATGGTATTACATAGAAACTGTTTGGGTCAATTTGACTCTGCAGTCAAGTTGAAGGGTGAAAAGATAAAAAAAATCCATTTCTATATTTTTCCTTGCAGCTATGAACCATATTTCACCACACACACACAAATACATGCGCATTTCTCACTATTCTCTTTACTTCACTAGGAAGCTGTGCAGGTGTTCATACAACTTTTGATGGGAACCTTTTCTGTTCCCAAACTCCACCAACACTGAGTGACTCTCAGTAGAAGTGGAGAGAAATTGAAGTGAGCAAATGATGATGGTTTTAATGAAGAATCACACAATGTACTGTCCAGGCAGCAGCAGCAAACAAACAACAGCTGAGACAAGGACCCAACAAGGACCACAGGTGGGATTAAACCCACAAGGAGGATAATCTGGGGAAACGAGGGACAGCTGGGATCAATCGAGGGGCAGACAGAACAAAACTGAACACAGAATCCTAAATAAACACAGAAAAAACCGAATCCTCACAAATTTATGGAATAAGTCTGTATATTGGATCAATGCTTCCCTACAGTTGAAAAATTCAGTAACATTTTTTGTGAAAAATTATCATATCAAAGCTGTTCAAAAACATCATGTAACAATCAAAGTGTTATTAATCTCAAAAACAGGATAAATACCTTCTGTGTGAACCAAATTAATCCATGTCAGTGTTAACTATGAACTTTTCAATGATGTGATTCTGACTGCACAGCTGACCCTGAGTTGGCATAAATTTGTGTCCTGCTGTTACACATAGAAGATGAGAGAAATATGATTATATTCTTCAATTCATATGAGTTATACCAGCATCACTGACATTAGTTCAGGTTATGCAGGGGCAGCTGCAGAAACATAGGAGAGGCAGAAAAAAATAAATTAAGTGAAATAAAATCTGTCTTATTGTATAATTTTGCATCCTTAATATTTGCTATATTAAAGACACGTCTATGTGTTATTAAGCAGAGCACAAATTTATGCTGCCAATTGAGGGTCAGCTGTGGAGTCAGGATGAAATAATCGAAAATATAAAGTTTGCACTGATAAGGATTCATTTGTTTTACACAGAAGTTATTTATTCTGTTTTTTTAAATGCTTAATAGCATTTTGATTGTTACAGAATCTCATGTTGTTGATGTTTTTGAGCAGCTATGGCAACAACGTGATAATTCTTCTTAAAACAATGTTACTGAATTGTGAAAATGTTTTCAGCTGTTCAGCAAACAGAGACTCATTTAATGAATCAGAATATGACTGAAAAGTTCCTGTGTTAGTAATTCCTTCACCAAGTGATCAATTAGATTAATTAGACTGTGCATGTTTTAACATATTTATATTTTTGCTATAAAGACACTATTAATCTGACCATCTTCATCAGGACATCATTTATTGAATAAACCTGCTTAAGTTCTGGCCTCATTCTTGGCACAGAGAAAGAAAAGGCCTTCCAGTAACTGTGGGTGCATCGGCGCGCCACCAACTTTAAACACAAAGTTACAATCTTGCTTTGTGACTCATTAGTTTTCTATTTCATGAGAGGAATTTATTCTCCACCCAGTTCTGATTAACGTCACATGAAGACAGAAATGTCGTCTCCAGTGGGAAAAGTTCAGGACTAAAAGGATTAAAAAGTGAACTTGAACCGATACAAAGTCAAACTGTTTGTGTGGACAGACTGTCTCTGTTAAATCCTTTAGTTCTCCACCAGGGGGCGCTGTGAGGTCAAGGCTCTCAGTAGCTTTCCTCTAGAAACAGAGATTCCTCTAAAATTGAGTTGATGTTGGAAGGTCAGCATGAAAGAAGAAGAAGAAGAAGAGAGATGATGATGAAGAAGCTGAATGACATTAGAACTAGTTTTAAAAGTCAGAGATTAATAGAAGTTATGGAGAAATTTGACTAGATTATAGAGAGATGAGAAATACTGGAAGCTGGTTTAAACTCTCCTTAATATGAAAACATCCATTAATCTGCGGAAGTGAGATTAAAACTTTAGAATCTGGACTAAAAAAATTAATATATGAAATAATGAGATGTTTAAAAGTAGAAGAATCATTCCTGTAGAAAGACTCAGAGGAGAATCATCCTCATCTTCATCACTCTGGGAGTGACAGCAGCAGCTCTGATGGTTAATAATGTTGATTTTGTGGTTCAGAAAAAAAATAAGAAAAACACAACAAAACACCATGAAGCCTTTCATTGTTCTAAAGTTATAAAGTCAATATTTCACTAGTTTCAAGTGGCAATTTTTATAAATTTAATACATTTTAAAGATGAACATGAAATATTAATATTAAAGTTTATAAATGCTTAAATGTTTATAAAAGTCGATGTAACCAAGTTGCAGTTTGAGAAACTTTGCTCTCATACTGATTGAAACATTTTCTTTCTGTAATTTATTCTCATGTGACAGTTTGTATAGATTAGCATAAACTGTTTGGGTAAAAAAAAAAACATTGAATGGGTCCAAATTCTTCATTTTATTCATATTTTTCCATAAAGATCATAAATCAGTTTAGATTTCTGATCTTTATGACAAATTCAAAGAAACATTCCCAGACTGAAAATATTTCCTTCATGTTTTTCTGTAACTTTGATGTCAGTAAATCAATAAACTGATTGTAAACATCCGTCTGTGTGAACTTGTCTAGTTTTAAATTTCTACAAACAGTCTGTAGAAATCTCAGAGCAGCTGGAAAATATTTTAGTTTCTAATGTTGAAAAAAAATGTTAAAAGAGATTAAGAATTAAAAATATATAAATATTTGCTGATATTTGTTCTAATATTGGAGAAAATGACAGAAATATAAATAAATGAGTAATTAGTGTTTTAATCTTGAAACACAGGTGGTCATGATATGAGCTGATAGTCTGTTGGATTATAAAAACTGATATTATTATTATTAAACTTCTGTGATGATGCTTAAAAATGATCAAAACAGCAAAATTAATCATTTAAATAACAGAAGTTTTATAAAGTAGCAAAAATTCTAGAAAAAAACTGATCAGCTGATCAATCATCAGATATTTAACATTTCTGGTGGTTTTGAAGCAGCAGCTCCTCTTCATCACTTCCTATAAACTCATTTAGCCTTAATTTGGGTTTTACTTTTTGTTTTTTTCAAACATGTTATATAAACAACAAAACAAACCGATTTATTGTAAATTAAATAAACTTAACAGTGAATCTTAATGATGGACAAAGAATAAAACCAGAACAAATGAATCTGAACTGATCCAGTCAGTCCGTCACTCAGACCTTCAGCTCTATGAGCTCACAGTTCCTAACTCCACCACCAGGTGGCGCTCCAGTA
>NW_006800892.1:56908-58794 GCF_000485575.1 Poecilia formosa | reverse complement strand
TAAAACTTATCAGGAAACCGTCACATAAAGTCAAATGATTTTACAGTAAATTAATAAATATTCATGAATAAACATCGTAGGAAGAGCAGATGATGATGGTCATGAGCATCAAAGCATTAAACAGAACAGTTCAGGTCACTGAATCTTTAAAAAACTGAAAACAAGAATTAAATTATCTTTAAGTACAATACTGAATAAAAATAATTTCTTACTTCATTAAATGTTATTGCAAATAGAAAAAAAAACTATCTACAAATTATGAATTTTACAGTTAAACCCAAATTTATTCTTTAGGTTTAAAGTTCAAGTTCTTTAACTTTGTTAGAAATAATTGTCTTGGAAACACAGCTGCATTTCCAAAGTTATGTCAAAGTGAACAACAAAACTACAGCAACAGTCCCTGGGAAAAATAAAACCACAGTAGGAAAGTTTTAAACAACAACAGTATTGTTATTTATGTATTAACACATGAGCAGAAACCCTTCAACACCAGCTGTAAAACATTGTGATGGTTGATCTGGATTTTTCCTTTCGAACCTACATAAAAAAAAAACCACAGACAACGTATATGAATTTTATGGCCAAGCTTTTGCAAAAGGAGAAGACTCTGTCAACAGCTCCTCCGAGCCGTTCACAGAGCGTTCTGGTCTGCTTCCGCGTGAGCCCCTGTTTTATTGTCAAAGAAAAACAGCCAAGGGGGCAGTCAAGAAAAACAACAGAGGTCGTAAAACTTCTAACCCAAACAACTAGCAACCCAGTTCCAGGTGTGATATCTGATCTACGGTCTGAGCCCGGTTCAAATCTCGGTCAAACTGTTAACAAGACAAAATACGACTGCACACAGGCAGTTAGGAGGCATTCTGGTTGATAAGAATTTAAGGTCAGAGAAACACAGAGTTAACTGTTTCACATGAAGATGAACAGACAGTCGTGACCTCCAGGTCAGTTCATACACACATGAGGAAGAGAACACTTTAAACTGAAAATCACAATGATCTATAGACTGAATGTGAACTAAAGTAATAATAAAATGATAATACCGAAAAATCTCTAACAGTGGTTGATCTGGAATGTTTCTGCTGTCAGGACTGGAGTCCACGATCTCCTCTGTTTACCAAAGTAGAAACCAAAACGATTTCAGGATCCATCAGCTGCTTCCTGAAGATTCAGGGTTCAATTAAACGGTTGAATTAAAGTTCATCATCAGCCAATTCACTAGAAGAGTTCTGGATCCATGTTTGATCAGTAAAACTGTGATTAGAGCTGCTGTCAGTCCCAGTAAAACACAGAGGCCGATCCGTCCTCGACTGTCTGATGCTGAATCTTTTCTGTCTGATGTTGAATCTTTTTTAAGATGATTAAAGACTGCAGAAGAAGCTGGAAAATTTATTGAAATAAAAATGTTTTATGTATCATTAGAGATGTTTGGTCAGAGAAACTGATGTTCATGTAAAATGTTTTAATTTGTTTTATGATGTTTTTAGCTTTGAATTTTAGAAAAGGCAATAGAAAGGACACAATAAACCACTGTTGAAGCAAACGGTCGAAATATTAACAGAAATGAAAAGAGAAAATATTTCTGAGCTAAACGACATGAGAGCAACAAATTCTTAGATGATTAACAGAAAAACCTGAAACATTTTTTGGAGCTCAAACTCACCAGTAACGTTGAGTCGACATCTTCCAGAGTTGAATCCATAATCTGTCATCACGTCACACAGATACAGACCAGAGTCTTCAGTCCTCAGTCTGGACACATGGAGTCTGATTCGTCCTTCTCTGAGGACGTCTTTGTCACTCTGGACTCGTCCTGAAAACTGTTGATGCTGAGATGCTGGAAACTCAACACCTTCATGGACCCGATAGAGAACTAGTTCTTTATGAGG
>NW_006800892.1:45643-56315 GCF_000485575.1 Poecilia formosa | reverse complement strand
TATTCAAACTTTACCGAGATAAGTAAACATTAAAAATATTAACTCTTAGTGTTTATACTTTTAGAATCTAAATGAGACAGAAGATCAGCTGATTTACCTTTAAGTTGTGACTGAAATTTGAATCCTGTGGGGGAGAAACAGGTTTAAGGCTTTTATTGAGACAGAATGACACGACTTTCACATTAAACGGTTGATGGACTAAGATTAGCATTTTTATAACAGTATAATAATCACCCAGTTTAAGAAAGAAAACTAGCCGGTGCAGCTGGTAGAGATGTTGCCTCACAGTAAGAAGGTCTTAGGTTTGATTCCCAGCCCAGGGGCTTTCTCCTTGAGTTTGCATGTTCTCTTGCTCAAAACATTTCTCCCCACTAGGGAGAAAATGTATTTAATCTGCATGAAGAACAAACACCAAGTTTTAATTTAATTTAGAAAGAAAATCTGTTTGTCTCGTTAGTTTTCAACAACCAGACACAGGAAAAGTTTTTCCTAAACTTTCTATAAACAGAAGGACCTCAAACAGATTAAAACTCATATTTGATCAAATTAAACAGATTTATCTGATCTGTTGAGATTTTAAGTCCAAACGTCTTCAAAAGTCACAGATATCTGGATTAAATCAATGAGATTAGACTAAATATTATTTTTTTTTCTCATTAATTCATCCAGCATTTCAACATTTTTGTTATTCAAGAAGGAAACAGGAATGAAAATAATTTGTTGTAGATTAAAATCACTTTGATTCCACTGATTTATTGACCAGTTCAGATACATTCACATTTATTACTGATGCTATTGTCTTATTTAACAGGCAAATTTACTGAACTGAACTGAAATCTAAACAAACATAAAACCAAACTACTACATACTTACTTATCTGGTTGGATTGTTTTCATTGTTTGTCAGAGTTTGTAGAGCTGCGTCCTGCTACAGGATTATCCATGTGACAAAAGTGAACAAATGACTACTAACCGTTTTCTGATCTGTAGTTTCAGTTCCTGAGGCTTTTGCTCTCAGTTCCTTGAATAACCAATGTGACCTAAACTCACCACCACTTCCCTCTTCTCTCCTCTGTCATGTTGATCAGAGTTTGTTTAACATCTTAAGGAGAAATCTGAGTTTTATCTCATTTTTAGAAATTCTCTGATCATTGAAAACTGAATCTGGATTCTGATTAGAATCAGTTTGATTCACTTCAGTTCAATAAAATCTATTCCAGAGGTTTATAGAGCTAGAGTCAGTAGATCAGCTGCTATAAACCAGATGTTTGCTCTAGTTGTTGTTTCATTTAACAGTTTTCTTTCTGACAGAGATCAGCTGATCTGTTGATCTTCAGAGAAATCAGTTTTTTGCTTCATTGAACTGAAGGAGTTCAGTCAGGATCTCAGCTGTTTGTCTCCAATCAGGAAGATTCACTTTCACTTCAGATCCTCCATCTTTTCACATGTTTGATGTTCAAAGAGCTTTATTGTGTCTGTTTGTTACAGAAAACCACAGTTTTCTCTCATTTCCAAAAATTAAAATCAATAATTCACTTTTTATGTTGATTAACATAAAAAGTAAACTGTTCACACATTTAGTGAATCTATAGATCTATAGATCTATAGATCTATAGATCTATCTTCAGTGACAACCAGAGTTAAATCCTCCATATATGTGACGAACTTCTCTCTCTGACATTATAACCAGGAAATGTTAAAACTTTGGTATTTCTATTTTATGCTGAAAGTAATAAAACCAAAAAAACAACTAAGAAATAATTTTATCTGACTTCTGATTCTACAGTAAAGGGCCGGTGAGTCTCCATCCTGCAGATGAAACAAGTTGAGAGGTTTTGGGAGAGATAGCAAACTTCCCCTAATGTTTTCACCACACGATGAAAACAACATGAAGCGCCGACTCACCTCTTACAGACCTAGGAATAGATGTGGAACTGATTTACCACTTTCTCTTCCTCTTCTTAGAGTTTCTGCAGCTTTACAAAAAAAGGTAATTCCACAAAAGCAGAATCTTCATGTGATGCTCTCATGTCCTTAATCACTGCAGCCCAAAGTTACTCAGCAGCAACTCAAGTTCAGTTTTGTCACTACATTTCCCAGCATGCCTTTGGTTCATTTTCAACAATTTAACAATGAAACACTGAGATCTGGAGAGTTTCTCTCAATATATTCAGTGCAGAACTCAGAAACAGATTAAATTGATAGAAAATCATAAAATAATCATCAGCTTCACATGATTTATTATAAACAGTCTGAATTCACAACATCAAGAATCTCATTTAGATCCTAAATCTTAGAAGCTGAAGTTCTGTCTGCAGCGTTTCTATGATGAAAACTGTCCAGATCCTTTCAGAAAGTGAAACATTTATTTTCTTCACATCCAGTTCCTCCAGTTTCAGTCAGAGAGACTGAACTGGAGGAACTGGGAGGATTTATTTAAACTAAATGAACCAACAGAGTTTAAAGATCAAAGTGAATCCATCCAGGTTCTGGGACAAAGAGACTCTGAGGTCCAGATGTTCTAGAAACTCTCTTCCTCTCTGTACCGATTCTGGTTCTGAATGTGGTTCTGGTGGAGATCAGAGGAGGAATCAGACCAGAACCTGGTTCTATCAGACTGTTGGACTGTAGAAAACACAGATCCATCCATCTGTTTCTGTCTTTCCTTCCTTCAGTCTCTCCAGTCAGGACTTCATACCAGTTTGGTTTCATGTTATTGTTGATCTGCTGCCACTGAAACCAGGATTCAATCTTCACATCACAACTAATCAGAGAAAGTTTTTATTATTTCCTTCTAGAGGTTTGATGAACTCAGTCCAGATAATATTCACACAGACAAAAACTGGGATCTGCTGGGAATTGTAGCATTTTAATAATCAACAGTTTGGATCAGTTCCTAAGTTTTAGGATTCAAAATGTTTTGCAGAGAGAGAAAGAGAAGAGAAAAGAGAAGAGAAGAGAAGAGAAGAGAAGGAGAAGAGAAGAAAAGAGAAGAGAAGGAGAAGAGAAGAAAAAGAGAAGAGAAGGAGAAGAGAAGAAAAAGAGAAGAAAAAGAGAAGAGAAGAGAAGAGAAGAGAAGAGAAGAGAAGAGAAGAGAAAGAGAAGAGAAGAAAAGAGAAGAGAAGGAGAAGAGAAGAAAAAGAGAAGAGAAGGAGAAGAGAAGAAAAAGAGAAGAAAAAGAGAAGAGAAAGAGAAGAGAAGAGAAGAGAAGAGAAGAGAAGAGAAGAGAAGAGAAGAGCTCAGGAAAAGATCCTTAATGTTGTGAATTTAGACTGTTAATTATTAATGATGTTATGTTGGTGATTATTCTGCTCTG
The DNA here is from genome assembly GCF_000485575.1 of Poecilia formosa. Taxonomy (NCBI): domain Eukaryota; kingdom Metazoa; phylum Chordata; class Actinopteri; order Cyprinodontiformes; family Poeciliidae; genus Poecilia; species Poecilia formosa. The sequence continues at coordinate 53,000 of NW_006800892.1, read as the reverse complement.
ATTTTCTATGAACTGAATCTATTTAGAGAAACTCTGAAAAGCTCCAGAGTTTCTATCACAACACTGATTTCTTAGATTTTATCTTCCTGCAGCCGATCAATAACTCAGACAGGCTCTTATTTACTAATACTAAATAAATCTTCTATAAATTACATTAGTTAAGTTAATAAAACTTCAGCTTCTGCACTTTACAATACTTTATTTATCCCAAAAGACAAATTCAGCTCAGCAGCTCAATGAAACACATTCCTGCACACTACAATGGTATAAAACAACAACCAATCACAGAAAAATACATTTGACTCTCACAATGTCTGAACAATTAACAGGTTAATCAGAGCAGGGTGTTCAAATCTCTTCCTCTGTCGTTCACCTTTAAACATCTGTCAGGATTTGAGAGTCAGATGAGAAACAACCAGATTTTTCTTAAATAACATGGCCTGTAAAATACACCTGACTTTATAACAGAGGTTTTATTTTTATCTTTTATTTTTATCATACTCTGACCCGTTTTAATTGTGATAGTTAACCTTCCGAGGTTACCTGAACGCATCATGAGGAAGGAGCGGTAACTTTTTGCACAGCAGCTGTGCAGAAAGTTCACTGGTACCAGAAGGTCCAAGAGAATCATTAAAACAATGAGCACGGCCGTCAAAAAGGTTTAGAGTTCAAAGTAAAAGATGCATAATGGATCAAAACAAGCTAATACATAAATAAAATAGATAGTCAGCAAAAAAAAGTGGAATAATTATCAAGGTCTTGAGTGTTGATTCAAAAATACTTCAGCGTTTGAGCAGATCTACAGCTTTAAAGTCATTTATCACATTAAAAATAATCTGGATTATTAGTAAAACCACACAGTAAACAGACAAGAGCCACAGATAACACATAACATTACAGACATTAAAATTAATTGCAAATTAAGAAAAACAGAGTTTCCAATGGGACTGTGTGAATCCTGAATCTCTGAAGTTAAGAAGTGGAAATCCATTAGTAGATTGGTTTATATTAATCCATAAGTCCTAAAAGAATCAAGTGTTTGTTTTAGGCGTAACTTGCTGAAGGATTACATCAGCGCTTTAATTTAACCCTCCTGTTATGTTGCAAGTCAAATTGACCTGTTTTAAACTTTATTTTTATTATTTTTTAAATAGTTGGAAGTATCTTTTCTGCATTAAACGTTTTTTATTTGTCTTAATAAGTGCACTACATATAAACTGAGAATGGTTCATTTTACACATTTGCACCAACCGAGGGTATTACATAGAAACTGTTTGGGTCAATTTGACTCTGCAGTCAAGTTGAAGGGTGAAAAGGTAAAACAATTTCCAATTCTATACGTTTCCTTGCAGCTATGAACCATATTTCACCACACACACACAAATACATGCACATTTCTCACTATTCTCTTTACTTCACTAGGAAGCTGTGCAGGTGTTCATACAACTTTTGATGGGAACCTTTTCTGTTCCCAAACTCCACCAACACTGAATGACTCTCAGCAGAAGTGGAGGGAAACACAAATACTCTCTGCATGACTCATTTGTCTTGATTTAAATCAGTGGGTCAAACAACAGTATATGTGTCTCAAGTTCAATTATAAAGATCACCCATTGAAAAAGAATTCAAAATTTCACTTAAAATTTTTCAAAATATCAATTTCTATGATAATTATTGTTTTTGGTGTGTAGGTTTAAATTGTCATTAATGATCCTTTACTTCTCACACTATAGCATAATTAAACACTCCACGCGTCAAACTGACCAAGAAACATTATTGCTGCACCTCAAAATGAACATAACAGGAGGGTTAAGCCACATTTTACAGAAACTGGATAAGAAATCTCCAATGGGGGCTACAACCATTTCTTGTGATAGATTCCTGCTCATCCTGCATTGGAGCAGCTGGTTTTGTGGACATGACCTAATGTGTAGTAATGATCTGCATGTGCATGTCGCTAGCTGTAGCAGCCAGTGGCCAATGTCCACTAATATTGATGGTCACTCTACTCCCCAAATGTCCCAACCAGACCCAAAAAAGTCCCACTGAAAATCAACAAGAGCAGAGATTCAGATCCAAGGGTCTAGATGCTGGAAGTTGGTATGGATGAGGAGGATCGGGGAGCTGATGCACTCAGTTACTGGAAAAACGTTTTGTGCCAAGAATAAGACCAAAGCTTACATGTGAATGTCAGACAGTCTTATTAGGACTTGTCCTGCTGAGGCTTGTCAGATTAATTGTACCTTAAATACTTGTAATTTCGCTTGGTGATGAAATTAACAAAGGAACTTTTCAGTCATTCTAATTTTGTCATGACTTGTAGGTAGTGAGGTAAACGCAGTTGACCCAGGTAGAGGTGAGCGAATGATGATGTTTAATGAAAAATCACACAATGTACAGTCCAGGCAGCAGTAGCAAAGATTCTCATTTTGGTAGCAACTGGATTAAGACATGAGACACAACAAACGACAGCCGAGACAAGGTGGGATTAAATACACAAGGAGGATAATCAGGGGACATGAGGGACAGCTGGGAACAATCAAGGGGTAGACAGGACAAAACTGAACACAGAAACCTAAATAAACACAGAAAAAAACAAATCCTCACAAATTTATGGAATAAGTCTGTATATTGGATCAATGCTTGCCTACAGTTGAAAACAGTTTCACAATTCAGAAATACATTTTGTGAAGAATTATCACATATTTGCCAAAGCTGTTAAAAAATATAATCAACATGAGATTCTGTAACAATCAAAATGTTATTAATTTCAAAAACAGGATAAATACCTTCAGTGTGAACCAAATGAATCCTTGTCAGTGTTAACTTTGAACTTGTGATTCTGACTCCACAGCTGACCCTGAGTTGGCATAAATTTGTGTCCTGCTGATGAGAGATATATCAATATTCAATTAATTCTTCAATTCATATCAGTTACACCAGCATCACTGACATTAGTTCAGGTTATGCAGGGGCAGCTGCAGAAACACAGGAGAGAAATATATTAAATGAAATAAGGCCTGTATCATTTAGCATCTTTAATATTTGCTATGTTAAAGACACGACTATGCGTAACTCAGCAGAGCACAAATTTATGCTGCCAATTGAGGGTCAGCTGTGGACTCTGGATGAAATAATTGAAAAATATAAAGTTTGCCAAGACTGAAAATAACTTTTCAGTCCTTTTCAACAAAGGACTGAAAAGTTCCTGTGTTAGTAATTCCTTCACCAAGTGATCAATTAGATTAATTAGATCTAATTAATTAGTTTTAACATATTTATATTTTTGCTATAAAGATACTATTAATCTGACCATCTTCATCAGGACATCATTTATTGAATAAGCCTGCTTAAATTCTGGCCTCATTCTTGGCACAGAGAAAGAAAAGGCCTTCCAGTAACTGTGGGTGCATCGGCGCGCCACCAACTTCAAACACAAAGTTACAATCATGCTTTGTGACTCATTAGTTTTCTATTTGCAGTCAGTCATGCTTTACAAAATTGCAAGGTGTCAGGAAAACAGTTTTGTGATGTAAACGTCCAAATGGAGTAGTTGTGAAAAATAAAAGAGTTTTTACTGCTGTCTCTGTTAATTTGAAGCCTTCTTTGAAATGTCTAATAACAGCTTTGATAACAGATGAGTTGTTCTTATAATCTGTTGTTGAAAGGAGCTTGTTTGACTTATATAAATATTTTTTATTAGACAAAATTTGATCAAAGTCTCATCATCACATTTTATTAAATAAGTCGAAACTGAGAGACCAGGTAGGGACTGGTACCAAAACAAATCAGAACAGAGTAAACAGAAAGGTTTCAAAAACATTACATTATTGGTTACAGTACTTTGTAAATGATATTTAATCCATTTTATTAGCACTATAATTATTGTTATATGGAAGCCATACAAGAAAAAAAATATCTCCATTAAAATATATATCAATTCAGATTTCATAAAAATTTATTTGTCTCATTAGTTTAACTTTGTGAAATTATTCAGCTCAGATTTAATCTTCTAGTCACAAACTGGAAGTTCTTGGTTTATTTCTCTACATGTTTCAACTGATCAGATATTTGTTGATTGTCCAGATAATCACACAAATGCAGCTTTCATGAAGACAGGAATGTTTTTTTCAGTGGCAAAAGGTCAGGGATAAAAGATGACCTTGATCCGATACACAGTGAAACTGTTTGTGTGGACAGACTGTCTCTGTTAAATCCTTTAGTTCTCCACCAGAGGGCGCTGTGAGGTTAAAACTTTAGGTTCTGGACTAAAATAAATAATATGTGAAATAATGAGATGTGGGCTGCACAGTGGCGCAGTTGAGAAACTTGTATTACTACATTGCAATACAAGTTTCTCACTTATATTTTTGATATACATAAAACCAACCTTGTAAACATTTTGTAAATATTAAAGGGCCTTGAAATGCATGGTTTTTAACCAGGGGCTACACATATTTAAAAATCATGAATGTAAACATAAATAATTTATTTAAAAAAATAATCTTTGGTCTCACTAACAATCAGCTGATCCAGCATTTAGACACAATAACTGATCAATGGGTCTGTCTGACTCCAGAAACATTTTAGAAATTATTAAAATCATCATTATTACAGTACATTTTACAGAATGAAACAATCATGACCTTTTTGTTGTGCAAAATGACTGTCAACCAAACTCAAGTGAACAAACCCTTTATCTGTATTATGTGTTTCAACTACATTTGTCAAATGATGAGTTTTCTTCTTCGGTCTATTGTTCCTAAACCAAATAATCAATATTATAATTAGAACCATCAGAGCTGCTATCAGTCCCAGAGTCATGAAGATGATGATGATGATCCATCTTCCTCTCTCTGGTTCTGGAGTCAAAGTTGGGATCTGAGTTTGGATCTGATCAGCAGCTGCTGGAGAGAAATCAGAAATATTTATTAGTATTTATTAGAAACTGAGATCCAGGAGGATTCATGATGAAGATGAAGATGATGGTTCATCAACACAGGAATCAGGATTTTAACTTTGAGTGGAAAAAATTATTTCTTCTCACCAGTAACGTTGAGTCGACATCTTCCAGAGTTGAATCCATCTTCAGTTTTCACATCACACAGATACAGACCAGAGTCTTCAGTCCTCAGTCTGGACACATGGAGTCTGATTCGTCCTTCTCTGAGGACGTCTTTGTCACTCTGGACTCGTCCTGAAAACTGATCATCCTGAGAATCTGGAAACTCAACTCCATCATGGACATGATAGAGAACAAAGACTCCATGATCCGTGTTCGCTTCACAGTAGATAAACAGATTCTTCCAGTTTCCCTGAGTCCTGGTGGTGAAGGTCCACTCCAGAGTGATGCTGTGGTTCTCCTCTGCCTCATAGCTGCTCTGGGTCACATTCACTACAAATGTTGCTGCTGAGGAGACAGAGAGGGAAAGAGAGGAGCAGACACACTGAGAACTGGAACATGGGAGTCTTTCAGCTCCATCTAGAGAGCTTTCTGTCACAAAGACAAGATGGAGACTGACCACAGAGACATGAGCTGAGGATGAGGAGCAGCAGGGAGATCATCTTCATCCTGACAGAGGAAGAGGAGGAGGAGAGGCAGCAGAACGTCAGGAACAACATCACCCATTACAAGGAACATCTGCTGCTACAGCTTTAATATATTGATTTAATTATTCAACAACATTTACAGACAATAAAGTGAAGGACAGTTTTCTAGTGGTTTTCTGAACATTTTCTCATCTTTAGTCTTTGAGCTCATCTGGCTTGAAAAAAAAATCAAGATGAATAAACATCAGTGAAGTGATGAAAAACATCAGGAAAGATGTTTGATCAGCTGGTTCATAAACTTTCTGTTGTATTTCATCAGCATGGTGGAAAGGTTGAGTTTAATACAAAACAGAGAAAAGATTCATTTTTTAAAACGGATCATTACTGCCACCTCGTGGTGTTAAAGAAACACAGCAGCAGTAAAACTACAGGGGTCTCATGGGCACAAGAAATGTGAGGCGTCATATTTTATGCAAAAGTCGGCATGTATAAAAATTAACTTAAATTTGGGTAAATATACGCACACTTTTTCCCTGGCGTGAAAATGCGCTGCAGCCACGCAAACTTTTTCTGTGGACAATATCAAACTACAAAGCGTCAAAACTCATCTAAATATACTGAAGTCTGACGACATTCGGTTATTTAGACCAGGAAGCATCAAACCCGGTGTTTTTTATGATTTTAATATTTTATTGTTTAAACGTAAACGATGAAACTGAACCGCATTTGTCCTCAGGCAAGAAGCTAACACGCACACAAAATAAAGAAAATAAAAATAAAAGTATGTGAAAACCTCACTAGAATGTAAATAGTACTTTTCCTCAGTTTTTGTCTCATAAAGATGTAACGCATTGGTCAAAAGCATCTGTGGGGTAATTTAATTCTCACTGAAAAAGAATCAAACAGGTTTTATTATTTTTAAGGTGATCAAGGTGTGTATATAATCACACATACATAAGTAGCTGCGCAAAGGTGAGCCGTGTAAATGTGGACCTTTGGCTCTGATGGAGAACATTGCCAATAGAAGGACTCAGAGCGAGCGATTGATCAGATTATATTGATCTGCTGGGAAATATTGATGATGGTTTATTAGCGTTTATATTAGTCCAGACTGATCATCCTGTATCTCTGAGCGAAACTTAAAGAAGGAGCCGTGCCTGTACCCGGTGCAGCTGCAGTCATCCTTTATGAATTCGCCTTTATGGACAGAAATCATCTCTAATCTGTAAATGTACAATTTATGCACATGACGCATAACATCAGTTTTAAACACTGGCTCTCTGTAAATCAGAGAACAGACTTTAAATAATGTTGTTTGTGTAAGATGATTTATTTTTCCTTTTCAATTAATATGGTTTCATGTGAGATTGGACATTTGCTGGGGATGTTCCATGGATGAGTGGGGGCGTTGTGCATTTGGGAGGATATGTTTCTTTCTTCTTCGAGGGTTTTCTTCTTATGAGAGGCTGAGACGTTAGCCTGTTCGGTTACACTGTTGAATGAAAGTTTGCACAGCTAAGCTATTCACTCTCAGTGTCTGCTCTTCCTCTACCCGCGACCTCCTATTTAATGGTGACACAGATTTAGATCGATACTCAGCAGGGGCGGAGCTGGGGGCCGGGCCGGATGGGGGCCCGGGAGGGAAGAATGGTTTCAAGTCGCTTAAATGTCTGATTATAGACAGAGAAAGTGCGCCCTCGCCTGTTGAGAAAGGTGTATTTAATGTTAAAGCTACCTTCCCCAATCGAATATATACTAGTCACCACCAATGGCTGTTTCACTCATGGTTTAGTCGAAATGCTTCCTG
>NW_006800892.1:38668-44798 GCF_000485575.1 Poecilia formosa | reverse complement strand
TCTCTCTCCCTGCACTTTAGCTGATCTTGGTCAGAAAATCTAAACTGAAGTGTGATCGTAGGTAAAACGCCACTGCGCTGCGTTCCTTTTCTTCCTCGGTCTGCGAGTGTGTGTGCATGTTTTGTGGATCAGCAGGTAAGAAATTAACATTCATCTAAGCTCCAGTTTCTTGTTTTATTTAAAATGGTGCTAAATTTTTTATAGGTTCCCCACAGTTGAACCATTGCTGCTCTGTCGGCGTTCGTTTCCCGGATCTGTTCGGCTTTGTTCTGCACCGGCTACGTAAATCTCCCGGATTTCTGCACAATTGTTCTCGAGTTGGACTGTGGCGGCGTTATCCGCCCTAATTGGAGCGGTGTTTGGGGTGTGGCATCGGCGCGCCCGTTTCATCTCCCGCTGTGGCAGGGCCACGCCTGGTCCTGTTTTAACTTGTATTGTCTGATTTTTATTTTTCTACTTTTGTTCACAGCCCTTTTGTTTATTTAGTCGGGCTGATATTGTTGGTTAATTTTTTGTTTGCAGTTGCTGAGGTCCGGTGGCGGTGTTGGTGTGGTGACGGTGTCTTCCTCGTCTGTGTGCTGTGATTCTGGAGTTTGGGTTGTCTCACTGCGTCTGGTGTTAAAGGTTTTTTTTGATTTGCTGTGTTTGGTGGATGTCGTCCCCATAGCGCCCGCTCCGGCCGGTAACCTCAACTGCTGCAGCAGTTCTATTTCCTTTGATTTCTTTAGTTTAATTTTTAAAAAGAAATTGGTTTTAAAAACATTTTTCAAAAGAATTTAATAAACGTTTTTTTATCATTTTGAAATGGTTTCAGATGTTTTAATCCATGCATGACTGAACCTGTGTGCCTTAAACAAGAGGTAATATTCTCTGGGTGAAATTCCCAGGGTGGCGTTGTTGAGCAATTTACTAAAATTAAACTTCCATAAAATCTGAATTTCCATCTAGTATCGCCACATTTTTTTTTTTTTTTTTTTTTCAAAAAAAATTGAAGGTGCTAGTATGGTGCGCTCCATAGTCCGAAAAATACGGTAATTAGTTTTAAAAGGTTGGTACAGAGCATTTTACATTAAAACAAGAGAATTAGTGATGCATGAATGTTACAGGTAGCGGTGAGAGCATCGTATCTAGCAAGACTGACGACAGTGACGAAAAGACGGTGAAGCTCAGCAGTAGCTGGAAAGAACATGGGTGAAGTGAGCTTCTCAAGCCTGGCTACTATAAAAACTGAAACCAGAGAGACTGAGAGCTGTTCAGGAAGAGCTTTGTCTTTCTTCAATTTCTGCCAGGAAATCAGCTGTTTTCATCCAAACATGCACAGGTTTCACACTAGGTGTGTAAAATATACAGATATTAAAATTTTGTACATGCAAATATTCATATTGTAACAGTGAATATGAAGTGAAATGTTTCCCAAATATTATCTATTCTTTCAGAATAAGAATTATTTTCTGTGTTCCAGCTATAAGAATGCTTTTGTTTGTAAAACACTTTGAAGTTTTCTACAACTTCTTTAAATTTAAGACCACAGTGTTATGGCCCTGTTCAGATGTATTTTTGAAGTGGACATGTGTGCAATTTGAAATAAGAAATGTCAAATGCGATAAAAACACATTTTAATGTTTATTTGATTCCTATTCAAGATACGTTAACAATGACTATATATGTAATATAAGTGGCTACAGAGTATCTTTGTTTACATTTTTGCCTCGAGATTTTTTCAATTAAAACAATGTACCTTTGCTCAAATAGGTTGAAAAACACTGATCTAGACCTCTCAGATCTTCTGGTTCTGGTCTGCATCCCTAGAACCAGAACCAAACGAAGAGAAGCAGCATTCAGCTCCTATGCACCAGAGATTTGGAACAAACTTCCATAAAACTGTAAAACAGCTGAAACATTGAGTGCCTTTAAATCTTGATTAAAAACCCACCTGGTTAGAGAATAAACATCCACATCCCCACTCAAAGGACTCTCTGACTCTGTCTTTCTTTAAATCCCTTTTAAATAAAATATATTATTTTTATAAATACTTGTACTCAAACAAGGACCGTTGCCATGGTTATTGTTTGTGGTGGCAGACTTCCGGGTATTCAGAATAATTTACATTGATATGCATCTATGGGTGGCGACATAGCGGAGCAGTAGCTGTGCTCTATTTCCTGTAAATTGACATTTATAAAGGAAGGGCTTAATACATCCGGATTTTCTTGAGCGTCGCATTTTTGTAAATTTGTGCGTACGTCAAGTTTCGGTGTGAAAGCTGTGCACTCTTTTATGCCTGAGGCCCCTGGTGGCTGTGGATAAAACTTGTGGAGTTTTGGGGTATTTCCATGCTCCATTCTTTGTTGTTTCAGGACAGCTTCAGGGCTTCACATGGTTTTACATATCATTGTGGTAGGGGAAGTCACTGAAAGGCAGAGCAATAGTCTCTGTTGGATTTTTATTTTACATGGAACTGCCCTGAAATTAAACAAAAATAACTCAGAATTAATAAACTTTTGATCTAATATCACAACAAGTAACCAGTTAATGGTGCACACAGGTTTATAAGATTCCCATCAATAACAAACAGAAACCATTTAAATAGGAAGATGATAGCAAGCTGATTATTAATACATGAAAACATCATGTAGTGAAGATGATTTTCCACTTGCACCTTTGTCAAAGTCTCAGATTATTTTTGGACCAACATAAAAATAAAAAATCTTCAATTTGTCCCTTAAACTTTAACTGATACAAATAAACAGAGATAAAACATATATTCTTTTGATGATGGAAAATCAATCAAATTTTATTTGTATAGCACATTTCAGCAGCAAGGCATTTCAAAGTGCTTTACATAATTTTCAAAACATTGTTTGACAAGGAAAAAGTGAGAAAGAAAAATAAAAAGAAAGTAAAAAGAAAAGATGAAATCGTTAAAAACATTAAAAACATCAAATACGTTGAAGGTATCAATTGCCATAAGCAACTCTAAAGAGGTGGGTTTAAGTTGAGATTTAAAGGCTCTCAGTGTTTCAGCTGTTTTACAGTTTTCTGGAAGTTTGTTCCAAATCCGTGGTGCATAGAAACTAAATGCTGCTTCTCCTCGTTTGGTTCTGGTTCTGGGGATGCAGAGCAGAACCAGAACCAGAAGATCTGAGGGGTCTAGACGGTTGGTACAGCAATAACAGATCTTTAATGTATTGTGGTGCTAAACCGTTCAGTGATTTATAAACTAGCAACTGTATTTTAAAGTCTATTCTTTGAGCTACAGGGAGCCAGTGTAGGGACTTTAAAACTGGTGTTATGTGCTCTATCTTCTTGGTTTTAGTGAGAATGCGAGCAGCAGCGTTCTGGATCAGCTGCAGCTGTTTGATTGGTTTATTAGTCAGACCTGTGAAGATGCTGTTGCAGTAATCAATACGGCTAAAGATAAACGCATGGATGAGTTTCTCTAGATCGCCCTGAGACATTAGTCCTCTAATCCTGGAGATGTTCTTCAGGTGATAGAAGGCCGACTTTGTGACTGTCTTTATGTGGCTCTGAAGGTTCAGGTCAGAGTCCATCACTACTCCCAGGTTTCGGGCTGATCGCTGGGTTTTAGTTGTAATAACTGAAGCTGTGCACTGATTCTAGTTCGCTCCTCTTTAGGTCCAAAGATAATTTCAGTTTTGTTTCTGTTCAGCTGGAGAAAGTTTTGGCACATCCACACATTTATGTGTTCTAAGCACCTAATCAGTGATTGGAGGGGTTCAGAGTCACCAGGTGACATCGTAATGTAGAGCTGTGTATCATCCGCGTAGTTATGGTAGCTAATCCTATTTCCTGTTATAACCTGAGCCAGTGGGAGCATATAAATATTGAAAAGAAGGGGTCCTAGGATTGAGCCTTGGGGTACCCCACATGTGACCTTTGACCTCTCTGATGAGAAGTTTCCGATTGAAACAAAGAAATCCCTGTTCTTTATGTAAGATTCAAACCAGTTGAGCACTGGACCGCAGAGTCCAACCCAACTCTCCAGTCGATTCAGTAAGATGTCGTGGTCAACAGTGTCAAAAGCTGCACTGAGGTCCAACAGAACCAGCACTGTGGTTCTCCCACAGTCTGTATTTACATGGATGTCATTGAACACTTTTACAAGGGCCGTCTCCGTGCTGTGGTGAGCACGAAAACCAGACTGGAAGGAGTCAAAGCGATTCATTGTTGTTAAGAAGTTATTTAATTGTTTAAAAACTGCTTTTTCAATAACTTTGCTGATGAATGGGAGGTTGGAGATCGGCCTGTAATTCTGCAGTAGTGATTTGTCTAGATTGTTCTTTTTTATCAGTGGTTTGATAACTGCTGTTTTCAAAGTCTGGGGGAAAACACCTGAAGACAACGATGAGTTTACTATTTGGAGCAGATCATTAGCAACGACAGGAAAATAAAATAATTTTGTAGTGCCTTGGAGAGAATTTTTAATAAGATAAATGTAAAGGTCCAGCATGGCTGCTGCTACATCAGTTAACAACATACTTATCTGCTTCTGTATTGTAAAATATAAAGATCTGCTCTTTTCCTCTTTCATATTGATCATGTGACTCATTTGAAAGTATAAAACTGAACTGAATCCTGCTGTCGTGCTGACAGAGCAGCCAGTTCTCCCACCTGTCCCTCTCAGTGTCAACAGGACTTTTCATGTTGGCTTTGAACAAAACTGGTCACTAAATAAATAAACTTCTTTCTTGTTCAGAGGAAAAACCACCAGAACAAACCAGCTGCCTCCTCTTTTTTCCTCCATGTTGATCTACTCAGTACAGGAAGTCAAATTGTAATTAAATAATATAATAATAACAGCGCAGATCTGCTCTGGTTCAGCATCTCTCATTTTACTGATAAATAATGTAACCTGGAAAATTAAACATTAAAATCAATTCAGCATTTTATTAATATAACTGAATGTAATCAGATTCCAGTGTATTTAGATGAGTTTTGATGCTTTGTAGTTTCACAGTTTCACAATATGGGACCCCACATTTTTTGCTTTTGCTTTAAACATGAGGCCCCTGAAAGCTGCCAGTTACAAAAACGAACTCATTGTTAATTACATTACAATGTCAAGTTGTTAAATGTTTTCATAGAGTTCCTGATTAATAGAAAGTGGTAGATTAAAACGTGACAAATAATAAAACAGATCCAATTTACTCACCTGAGTTATTGTGGAATCAACAATCTGTTTAAGTATTAAGGTACGTCTAGTCCTTCCTCATAGTCCACTGGATCTATGTGGAGCGGTATTGTAAATGTCGTGGTAATAATAGGTGTGGGTGGAGCGTCAGGTAAAGATCGTTTTACATGTTGCTATGCAACTGAAAGGTCATCTTCCTCAAACTCTGACTGCTGCCCTGAGTCTCTCTGGTTAATAGAGTATTTTGCAATTCCAGCTTTTCACATTACATTAAATTACTCACACATTTATACTTGATGTATTTAATAAAATGCATAATTTTTACATAGTTATAAACACATTTCCAAGCAATAAAGCAGATTTTGAATTTTGATTTACCTCAGAACTGAAAAGTGAAAGAAAAATAGTGATAAAATATAGAAAATCTTTTAATAAAGGACTATAAGCTAATGCTGTATAGTGCTAGAGAGGATAATGCTAAATTAGCTCACTTAAAACTAAATAAAGGAGATAAAAATAAAACACTAAAGAGAATTACTGAAGTAGCTGAATAGCTGCTGGTACATCAGTAAAAACTATTTATATGTTTTTAAAGAAATAACAGCTCTGATGTCCACTTTCTCTTTCACACTGTTGATGCAACGCAGGTCAAGTTTCTCACAACCAAAACCATTTCTCGTTTCTCAGGGCAATTTATTAATGTGACTGTTCATGTTGGCAGAACCATTTCCTGGACAAACTTCTTTATTGCTCAGAACGAGAACTAATGATGATCCGCCTCACTAACAGAACTGGACCTGCTGCTTCCTCTGATTGTTATCAAAAAGACAGTTGGACCTCCTGTAACTGAGGATAAAGGAAGTTGAACTGTATGTAAAGCAGAGGTTCCCAAACGGTGGGGCACGCCCCCTATGGGGGGCGCCGTGCCATTGAAGGGGGGGCGCGGGAAGCCGTCTGGATGAAAAAAAACAAAACATG
>NW_006800892.1:32191-38342 GCF_000485575.1 Poecilia formosa | reverse complement strand
AAAAGATGACTAGCTAACATCAATACAGAACCTTAAGCTTAACAAGCACCTTGTAGGCTACTGATGTTGGTGTCTATTTTCAGTAGATAATAATAATCTACTTTTTGCTCCCAAAAAGTAGATTATTATTATCTATTATATTATTATTACTAAATAGTTTCATTCGTGATTTACTGTGTGAGGATCAAGAAACATAAATACCAAGTCAGAGTTTTAATTACTGAACCTTCAAAGCTTAACATGAATCAATTCATCTACAGTTTATTTAATATTGATTTAATATTTGTGCATTTAAAAAACTAGAATATTGCATAAAGGTGCAACATTTCTTCCATCCATCTGCCTCACTGGGTCTCATCTTCCTCTTGAGAACAGCTCAAAGATTTTATTTGAGGTTAAAGGTCATGGGACTTTGGTGGCAGATTGATGGTACATTGAACAAGTTTTTGTTGCTTTTGTTGCTCAAATCCCACTTATTCTGGAAGTTTGGGTCAGTACATACTGGGAAATAAAATCAGCTTCTCTATACAACTGCTCTAGAGTTTCCTGGTAAAAAGCTGCAATGACTTTGGACTTCAGAACTCAGTGGACCAGAACCAGCAGATGACAAGGTGATGCAAACCTTCACTGACTGGAAAAATCTCTCTGGACTTCAAGTAATGTGGTTTATTTATGTCCACTCCTCCTCCAGACCCTGGTGTCTTGGTGTCCAGATGAACTGGAGAATTTATTTTAATCTGAAAGCAGAACTCTGGACCATTAAGCAGCAGTCCAGTTCATTTTCTCTAAATACCAGGTGAGATGCTTTTGCATCAGAAATGACTTTTTGTTCCTTAAACTCCTTATGACAAAAAAAATATATAAATAAGTGGATTACATATATGTGACTGAATAGGTGCAGCAGTGTTTTTCCTTGGTATTACACTCGTCTGTAGAAACATGTGGAAGGTTTAATACATCCACATTTCCAACATTTGCATGTTTCCTTTCCTAAGCATGCAAATTTTCCTCTCATGCAAACTGTATTCAAATTACAGATCAGCCGAAAAACTCAGTTGCTGCTGATCTGCAGCTGGTCGCCTGAGCGTCTGGTGAGGTTCTTGGTTCTGATCCAGAATCTGAGGATCAGGTGACCTGATCTGACTCTAACTGAGGTGAAGCATCAGAAAGGAGCAGAAAAACTAAACAGAAATGTGACACAGAGCAGACTCTGTCATGGTTTGGTTCAGTTTTTAAGATATATTATTTTTTTTATTCTGAAGATGATAACTTACTATGATTTAAGGTTTTAGGTCCACATTTATTCATCAGGATTGAATAAAACAAACAAAAACACAACTTTAAACAAAAACTAAACTCTGAGGTCACGCAGCAGAAATGTGTGTTTTGTCCACATGGTGGCGCTCTAAGCTCTGACTAAAAGCTGCTCAGCAGTGAAAGTTTTTCTCCTCCTTTCTCAGGAGATGATGAGGATCAATCACTGTTTCTCTGTTTCACTATTTATTTTTCCTCAATGTGTGAAAAACATCCAGAAACTTTCATTAAGATCCAACAGGAACATTTCTGGAAAAACATTCATCAGAAAATGTTTGAGTTGGTTTAAAACCAGCCTGTCAGCTTGATAAAGATGTTTATTAACACAATCCTGGTTTTATCGATAAAACTCAAATTACTGATCAAAGTGTTAAAGCAGCTTTTTAACCAAAATAATGATCAGTTTATTTATTTAATCAAACTAAAACAACTCATTATTTAGGCTCTTTCTTTGAGCTACAGGATGGTCATCAGGATGAACTCATTAATTTAATATTATAAAACTAAAACCTGTCATTATAGATCTATAACAGTGAGAACAGAGGAGAACATCGAGGTTCTTTAATGAAAACATCTGGTTTGTTTTGAAGCTGCTGTCAGATCAGGACCAGAGAATAAATCCAGTCACCAGCAGAAAACTGGACCTCAGGTTCTGTGGAAACTGGATTTCTGAGTCTGATGACCAGTTTCCATGTGTCTGGACAGAGTTACCATAAAGTTACTATGATGAAATTAAAGGAAGTTTGTTCAGAAACCAGTGATGGCTGCAGCTCCCTGCACATCCAGTCTGATGGAGATCAGTTCAGATTTCACTCTGGTTCTGGATCAGCTCCAGTCCAGTTCAGACCTTTATGATTTATAACTACATGCAGCGTTAACAGGAAGTTGTTTAAAAAAATCTCTGGTTTTTAAATGTTTTCCTTTCTGAAACACTAAGTTTTCTTGTAAGCTTAAACTTAATCAAAACAGGAACAGACCTCAGAGATATTCTCACCTTTTAATGAATTTNGGTTCTGTGGAAACTGGATTTCTGAGTCTGATGACCAGTTTCCATGTGTCTGGACAGAGTTACCATAAAGTTACTATGATGAAATTAAAGGAAGTTTGTTCAGAAACCAGTGATGGCTGCAGCTCCCTGCACATCCAGTCTGATGGAGATCAGTTCAGATTTCACTCTGGTTCTGGATCAGCTCCAGTCCAGTTCAGACCTTTATGATTTATAACTATATGCAGCGTTAACAGGAAGTTGTTTAAAAAAATCTCTGGTTTTTAAATGTTTTCCTTTCTGAAACACTAAGTTTTCTTGTAAGCTTAAACTTAATCAAAACAGGAACAGACCTCAGAGATATTCTCACCTTTTAATGAATTTCAGAACCAGAACCGACTTCAGTAACAGTTTATGTACAAGAACAAAAGAATCTGACTTTAGTTGCTCTCAATGCACAAACCTTTTAAATTTAAATACACAGTGAAAAAATTAAGACACTGACATTTACACAGGATTATCACAGTAGAAGACAACATGATTAAATGATGACATAAATATGTGATATTCATAAAACTGATTCCCAGCAGAACAGTTGAGACTGTAAGTGTTCATCAGAGAGACAACCTGGGGAAGAAAGTGTCTCTATGGCGACTTGTTTATGCTAACAGCGCTGCGTACATTCAACCCAAAGGGAAAGAGTTGGTGTCCAGGATGTGTGGGGTCTGCAGAGATGTTAGCTGTTAGTTTCCTGACTGTGGACCTTGATGGAGCGAAGGTCGGTCCTGATTGCTCTTTAGAGTTTGTCTCAGTTCTGTTTTATTGCTGAGTTTGAACCACAGAGCTACGGCTGAACAGGACAGACTGGATGATGAATAAAGGGCAAGTAGCTGAAGACCAGCAGGTTGGAGCTCTGGAGTTTCTGCTGGACTTTCATCCTAACAGTGTCTATGAGTGAAGATCATCTCAGATTAAATGTTTCCAATGAACCAGAAGTGATCCACAGTGAACGGAGTGGGAAAGCAGATAAAATGTTTCTGAGATTCAGCAGAAATGATGTATAAAATGTTCATAAAGAATCTAGAGTTCACAAAGAAACATCTGACTGTTACATTTTGATTCAGTATTTGTTAGAATCAATAGATAAATGGAGTAAAAAAAATATTTTCTTTCATTTTTAATGTTTCTTGGGGTCTTAAAATATTTTGGTCAACAGCAGAAGTTTTGACTGAATATTTACATCTATGAACAATTAATACTTTTACAATAAATAAACATTATCCATCCATCCATTATCTACAAAGTTTATCCTTGTGGGGTTGTCAGTGGTTGTGATCTCCAGTGGTCAACAGGTGAAGTAAACCCAGGACCAGTTCACCACAAACATTACAGGGTAAAAATTAAGTTAATAAATCCAGTGGATCATCAGTCTTTCTATTTTATGTGTTAATATTTATAAAACATGAGGGTTATGTTCACCTGTTTTTACTTTTTTGTAGAACAAGTAACAACTGGACAAAACAGCTATAACTACAACCAATGCAACAACATGACCCCATTTCCTTAGACTTGTTTCGTTTGTAGTTTCAGGTTTAGTCTTTGGTTCAGAATGACTCCTTCTAGCTGTGAACAAATCAAACACATCTGATTAATTAATATTCTAAACAAATGAGGTAGAAGCTGTTTATTTATAAAACCAGAATAATTTTGACTGAACTCACCAGTAACGTTGAGTCGACATCTTCCAGAGTTGAATCCATCTTCAGTTTTCACATAACAGACAAATAGACCAGAGTCTTCAGTCCTCAGTCTGGACACATGGAGTCTGATTCGTCCTTCTCTGAGGACGTCTTTGTCACTCTGGACTCGTCCTGAAAAATGTTCATCCTGAGACTCTGGAATCTCAACACCTTCATGAACCTCATAGAGATCTAGTTCTTTATGAGGAGCCAACAAGCTGCAGACAATGAACAGTTCCCTGTAGGATCCCTGAGTCCTGGTGGTGAAGGTCCACTCCAGAGTGATGCTGTGGTTCTCCTCTGCCTCATAGCTGCTCTGGGTCACATTCACTACAAATGTTGCTGCTGAGGAGACAGAGAGGGAAAGAGAGGAGCAGACACACTGAGAACTGGAACATGGGAGTCTTTCAGCTCCATCTAGAGAGCTTTCTGTCACAAAGACAAGATGGAGACTGACCACAGAGACATGAGCTGAGGATGAGGAGCAGCAGGGAGATCATCTTCATCCTGAGAGAGGAAGAGGAGGAGGAGGAGAGGCAGCAGGACATCAGGAACAACATCAGTCAATACAACATCTTTCTTGTATTGTAAAAACACTAAAATTGTTTCTTTGTTGGATCCAATGTACTGAATGATTTCAGTCTGAATATCAGCTGCTTGTCACCAACATTTCCTGCTGATAGAAACTGGATGAGAAATAGAAAAAAAATCTAAAGCACAGAAATGGCTCCACCTTCTGGACATCTAGAGGAACTGCAGCTCCTCGCTAGAATTTACATTTGATCTGCAGCATGTCTGTCAATTTATAACAAGCAGTTTAAAATCAGCATTAAAAATTTAATTAACATCTAAAATACTGACATATGTATGAACTCTCAGCGTTTCTACTTTTATAACAAATGAGGCAGAAAATGATTAGGGCTGATTAATCTTTACTTTCAGATGTAAATCTGACATTTGAACCCTGAGGAGAAACAGGAGGTTTATGGCTTTTATTCTATCAGAACAACACAACTTTACATTAAACTGTTGTTGGACAACTATCTGTGAAAGATTATTTTTATCCATGAGGAACTGAAAACAGCTGACTAGAGAAAGCAGAAGTCAGGTCAGTGACTTGTCATAACCTCTGAAATTGTGACATAAACACAGAATAAAAAACCTTCATGTGTTTTATTATCCAGTTGGATTAAGAAGAACAATTATTTTCTGCTCAAAGAACAAAAATCAGTGTTTAATAATAATAATAATAGTAAATTATTTGTAGGCGCCTTTCTTGACATTCAAAGACACTGAAATACATCAAATCTATTAAAAGATACATTAAAATAATAAAATCCAAATCAAACATTCATGTGTTTAATAAAGAATCTTTAAACAGCATATCCTCAAACAGATTAAAAACAATAAAATTAAACATTTATTTGATTTTTTGAGACTTTAAGTCCAAAAATCTTCAAAATTAAGAGATTTCTGAATTTAATCCATGAGATTAAATCAAATATGAAATAATTTTTCATTCCAGCTTTTCAAAAGTTTTACCATGCAAGACTGAAACAGGAAGAAAAATAATCTGCCTCAGATTAAAATCACTGATGTATTGATCTGATACACTAACATTTCCCATTTATATTATTGTCTTATTTAGTTGTCAAATTTACAACAAATATAAACCAAACTAATTCAAACTTACTTGTCTGGTTCATTTTCATTGTTTCTTAGAGTTTAAACAGCCGTTCTGTTAGCGTCTGATCCATGGAGCAAAGTGAATGAACGACCAACAACATGTTCTGTTCCTTTTGTTTTTGCTCTCAGTTCCATAATTAACCAACACGTGACCAAAACTCACCACCAGCTTCCTCTTCCCTCCAAACATTTCCTGTTTATTAATGTTTAACAGTTTTATTCCCCTAACATAAATCATCTGATCAGTTGATGTTCAGATAAATCAAAGTTTTTCTGCTTCATTGAACTGAAGGAGTTCAGTCAGAATCTCAGCTGTTTGTCTCCAACCAGGAAGATTCACTTTCACTTCAGATTATTTATAACTTCACATGTTTGACGTTCAAAATCTTTATTGTGTCTGTTTGTAACAGCAAATCAGTTTTCTGTT
>NW_006800892.1:27247-32181 GCF_000485575.1 Poecilia formosa | reverse complement strand
CCCATTTATATTATTGTCTTATTTAGTTGTCAAATTTACAACAAATATAAACCAAACTAATTCAAACTTACTTGTCTGGTTCATTTTCATTGTTTCTTAGAGTTTAAACAGCCGTTCTGTTAGCGTCTGATCCATGGAGCAAAGTGAATGAACGACCAACAACATGTTCTGTTCCTTTTGTTTTTACTCTCAGTTCCATAAATAACCAACATGTGACCTAAACTCACCACCAGATTCCTCTTCCCTCCAAACATCTTATGTTTATCAATGTTTAACATTTTGATGTGAAACTTGAATTTTTATCTCATTTTTATAAAATGGAGCTAATAGTGAAAATTCAACCTGGAAGACTCCATCCCCTCCGTTCGTCCATCGGCGTCATGCTCATCTCCGACCTCAGCGCTGGACCTCACCTGGCGTGTCCAACCATCAATCAAGCTCAGCATAAAAGGATCCACACCCAAGTCGTCGGCCGCTTCCCAGCTGCGTTCAACCCACCACCTCCCCTTCTCCACCCACATCCTTCTGCTCTCCAGGATGGCACCCTTTCCAGACCTCCACCACCACCAGTGTCGGGCCCCGGGGGAGAGCATCCCTAATCGGTTATCGGGATGTTCATCGAGTTCACATCAAATCTCAGCTCAAATCAGCTGCCGGGGCCCGAGCGCCAAAGAACTGTTATTCATTGCTGTCATTAAATCTTTTAATTGTTCCTTTTTCTTCGTCTGAGTCTTTCCAGATTGAATTCTCTGATCAATGAAAACTGAATCTGGATTCTGATTAGAATCAGTTTGATTCACTTCAGACCCATAAAATCTGTTCCAGAGGTTTATAGAGCTAGAGTCAGTAGATCAGCTATAAACCAGATGTTTGCTCTAGTTGTTTCATTTAACAGTTTTATTCCCCTAACAGAAATCATCTGATCAGTTGATGTTCAGATAAATCAAAGTTTTTCTGCTTCATTGAACTGAAGGAGTTCAGTCAGAATCTCAGCTGTTTGTCTCCAACCAGGAAGATTCACTTTCTGTTCACATTATTTATATCTTCACATGTTTGATGTTCAAGATCTTTATTGTGTCTGTTTGTAACAGCAAATCAGTTTTCTGTTTATTAAGATGAATAATTAACTTTTATGTTGATTAACTCTCATCTCTGAATCAAAAGCAAACCGTTCACACAGGTAGTGGATCTATAGATCTATAGATCTATAGATCTGTAGATCTATTATCAGAGTTAAATCAGCCATATATATATGTGATGAACTTGATCTCTGCCATCACAACCAGAGAGGTTAAAACTTTATTTCTTTTATGTTGAAGCAGGAATAAAGTTCATTATAACATCCAGTCTGATCTTTTCTTCACTTTGTTCTTTAAACTCTGTTGGTTCATTTTAGTTTAATAAATCCTCCCAGTTCCTCCAGTTCAGTTTCTCTGTGTTAAACTGGGATGTGAAGAAAATAAATGTTTGACTCTCTGAAAGGATCTGGACAGTTTTCATCCTAGAAATACAACAAACAGATCTACAGCTTTTAGGATCCAAATGTTTGTGTAGCAAAGAGAAAAGAACAGCTCAAAATGAAAATGATGTGAATCTGATGATTATTCTGCTCTTATTTTCTATCAACTGAATGGATTTTTTTAGCTCTGCACTGAATTTATTCAGAGAAACTCTGAGAAGGTTAAAAATGTTTTTATATGCACTCAGTGAGAAAGAAGCATTCTCGAAAAGTAGACAAAAATTGATGATGATTGACCAAAGGGAAAGAGGATCAGAGTTTCTGACATTTCAGTTTTAGTTTTGCTCTTTTTACAAAAGAAGAAGTGAGAATATCTAACAGGGTTATTTCTTTCCATATGGCTCTTAGATGTTGTTATTTCTACATCTTGTGTTTCACAACCTTTTCTGACTGCTGTCATGAGTCACATCATCCCTGGTTCTTAAATAAAACAAAAATAAACCTTTAACTTCTCCTGGTTGTGACATCAGAGACCAAGTTCATCACATATATGGATGATTTAACTTGTCACTAATAAAACATCCATCAACTGTATAAACGGTTTGCTTGTGGTTTATAGATGAGAGTTAATCAATATAAAGTGAATCATTTCATTTAAATGGAGAATTAGAGAAAACTGTTTAGTTGTAACATGAAGTTCATGAGATCAGAGGATCAACAGATCATCTGATCTGTTAATGGAAAAGTTCAGTCTGAAGGAAACTGTTGGTTTTCTTCACTGATCCAGATTAAATCTCTTCTGATCTCTTTAGATTTAAGCCGCCTCCATCTCTACATATGAGCCTCTAAAGAGCCGCCTGTTTAAAATGAAGCGGCTCTTCAGAAGCTCATATCTGCAGAGATAAGCTGAGCTGATAAGATCTGGACTCTGACGGCCAGAGAGGCGGCGCTCCGTCTGAACACCATCAGGGGAAACTCGCCTTGTTAGCTGGACAATGTGAGACAACTGGCTTGTGGAAAACATGAGGATGAAACCAATGAAACCAATGAAACCAATTCACTGATTTGATCTGATTTAACACAAAGTGGTTTAAAGAAACCTGAACAATGTGAAGCTCATCCTGATGCAGCAGATCTGATGGTTCAGCTGATCAGGTGAGTTAATCTGCTGTTTTATTGGTGTTTACTTTCTAATCTGACACTTTCTACTGTTAAAATGTGGATTAACTCTGTGGAAACATTTCACGGTCTGGTGATGTTAACACAATTTAACCTGTTAAGAATGTGGATTTAAGTGTTTAGAGATAAATTGACTGAATTTAGAGCCAGTAAAGTTTTTCCACCACATCTAGAGAACCTGATTCAGAACCAGAAACAATGATTTTATAGCAGATATTAAAAACAAGACAGAAATATTATGGAGCGATTCTGAACCATGAGAGAGAAAAAGAACCTGCAGGTTAAAAACTGATGAAGTTAAAACAACTTTATATAAATAAAGTTCTTGTTCTGATGGAGAATCTAAAGTTCAGCTTTTAGTAGGAAGGAAAACCTGTGAACATTAAAACTGTTCATGAATGAAAACTGATTTTATTCTGATGGAGTTTTTATAAAAATCAGAAGCTGCAGAGAAAAGAAACATGATTTATTGCTGCAGTACTGGTTTAATACCAGAAGGTGGCAGTAATGATCTGTTTCTAAACAAACTAAACTACATGAGTCCAGATGTTCCTCATATTGTTCCTGATGTCCTGCTGCCTCTCCTCCTCCTCTTCCTCTCTCAGGATGAAGATGATCTCCCTGCTGCTCCTCATCCTCAGCTCATGTCTCTGTGGTCAGTCTCCATCTTGTCTTTGTGACAGAAAGCTCTCTAGATGGAGCTGAAAGACTCCCATGTTCCAGTTCTCAGTGTGTCTGCTCCTCTCTTTCCCTCTCTGTCTCCTCAGCAGCAACATTTGTAGTGAATGTGACCCAGAGCAGCTATGAGGCAGAGGAGAACCACAGCATCACTCTGGAGTGGACCTTCACCACCAGGACTCAGGGATCCTACAGGGAACTGTTCATCTACTGCAGCTTGTTGGCTCCTGGTAAAGAATTAGTTCTCTATCAGGTCCATGAAGGTTTTGAGTTTCCAGATTTTCAGGATGATCAGTTTTCAGGACGAGTCCAGAGTGACAAAGACGTCCTCAGAGAAGGACGAATCAGACTCCATGTGTCCAGACTGAGGACTGAAGACTCTGGTCTGTTTGTCTGTGATGTGAAAACTGAAGACGGTTCTGGGTCTGGAAAATGTCGACTCAGCGTCTCAGGTAAGAAGAAAATAATATAAATGTTTCCACTGAAAGTTGGAAACTGAAATCTCTGTCCATGAAAAATATGATTATCTTAATGTTAAAAACATTTTAAATAATTAGATAATTTATTTTTTCCCATCAGCTGCTGATCAGCTTCAAAGTCAGAGACCAACTTTGACTCCAGAACCAGAGAGACGGATAAAGTTCACAGGGATCACAGCAGCAGCTGGGATCATTTTATTTATTATAATTTCATTTTTAATTGTTTTTCATAAGAGAAGAAAAGTTTCTATTATCTAAACAGATTTTCAGCATTTCAGAGAAACAAATGAACTGGATGAAAGGACTTTCATGTAAATGCCCTGATTTTCTATTTTAAAGAAATAAAAGAAATAAAACTTTTAAAAATCTGTTTTCAGTGCAAGAAAATATTTTTAAATGCATAAAATCTTGTGTCACTCCTGTTGTGTTTCCATCTAATAATAAAATCCACAGTGATTTCATTGTAAATAAATCTGCTGTCTCATCAGATGTTCATGTCTAATTCCAATTTTAGTAAATGTAGTTTTTTCCTCCTGATCTCCATCAGCTGCTGTTTTTGTTGCTCCATTAAATCTTCATCCAGCTGTTTCACCTCAGTGAGCATCAAACCTCATGAACATCCAGATGTTAACTAATAAACTCAACTTTAGTAGAAATCATTTCATCCAGATGGAAAACATCAAAGTCATCAGAGGAGAGTTAAGTTATAAATGTCACATTTTATTGCTGTTTTATATTATTTTGATAAATGTTACATTTATTCGGAAGTAAATATTGTAAATAAAATATGATTTGATTTTGTGTGAAGAAGGAACTGATGTTCAGTTGTTTCAAATAGAAATTAAATTATTTTATTATCAGGACTTTTTATATCAAACTTTAATATAAACAGGAGATAAATAGTTAAATAGCTGCTGATATTTTAACTGAGGTTCAGAAAGTTAACAGGATGAAATCAAGAACCTGCAGAGACAGAAATGTTAATTACATAGTTTAATATTTTATAAATCTGATGTTTTTACCTTAAATTTAGCAGGTCAGTTTAAATTCAGACCTGCAGGAACATGAACATCAATGATCAACAATAGAAATGTAATAAATCCTGGTTCTGGTTCTGGTTCTGGTCCAGAGACTCTGAC
>NW_006800892.1:5517-8175 GCF_000485575.1 Poecilia formosa | reverse complement strand
ATTTTTAACCTGTTTCTAACTCTAATCATTAAAACATGAAGATGTTTTGTACCTTTTCCGTCCGAGTCGATCCGGGGAGTCCGCCTGAAATCCAGCAGTCTGCGCTGATCCTCCATCTCTTCCTCGATCTTGACCTTTATTTCTTTAAACTCTGTGAATATTTCTTCAGCAGGAGTTTCCTGCTCGTTGATAAACTCTCTCTGAGGCTGAACTGAAGACATTTTGTCATTAAAAACTCTCACATATTTAGCTAAACTTCAAACACGTCCTCAGACAACCGTCTAACAAAAGACTAGCCCATGTGCTGTTTTTTTTTTTTTATCTTCCCTGTGTTTCACTATGGCTGTACTGAAGAAACTATGAACCATTTATAAGTTCCGCTTTCAGTCACCTCTTTTAACATACGGTTATATTCTATAAATTACAATATTGTTAAAATTTATTTAAAGGTGGTAAAACATAAAGCTAGTATTTCCTCTCTTCCACACATTTGCAGATTACATTTTTCTCCTCCTGGTTTTCCTGTTTAAGAAACGGGGTCATTGTTTACTCTGTGCATGAACCTGCGAGTTGCACTGTGCGCTTTTACAAAGTATTTTTCTGTGTGGCTTCGGAAAGACCGCCATCCCGTCACCCCACAACACGGAATAAAGTCAATAAATAGTTACACACAGGGGGAAAAAAGGTGGTAATATAAGGTGGTAAAACGTAATGCTGGTATTTCGTCTCTTCCATACACTTTGCAGATGATACTTTTCTCCTGGTTTTACTGTATGAGACGGGGTCATTTAAACCCCAGAAGTTGTTTACTCTGGACCTGCGAAGTCACAATGTGCGTTTTTACAAAGTATTTTACTGTGTAGTTTCAAAAAGACCGCCATCCCATCACCTCACAATACGGAATAAAGTCAATAAATAGTTACACACAGGGGAAAAAAAGACTTGTCAGGTTTTATTATGATTTAATTAATCTTATGTCTGCATTGTTACCATCGTATAATCAGCAATATTTTTTTTGTCTTTATTCAGAAACTCAAATACAAAATAATGAAAACAAAATCATGTCATATTCAGATTCAGAAAAGTATTTTTCCCAATGCGCAATTAATTTATAATCTACCACCGCATACATTGCATACAGTAACAGCAAACATGGATACACTTAGCAGGAAATTACAACTAAAAAAAGTACAAGCACAACAAATGATTGACATAAAATGACTCTCTAAAGGCATTTAAATCCACTGTTCCTTTGAGAGATAATTAATGTCTCACTTAAAAAATGTTGTGTAAATATCAACCAGAATTTGATAATTTTTTGAAAGTATTTTAGCTCAATGTTTAAATGTCACGAGCTAGCTGTTAGCTAGCTAGCGCATGTTTACACAAAAAGACACTTCTCAGATTTAATAAACCTTATGTCTGCATCATTGCCATCAAATGAACAGAAATATTTATTTTTGTCCTGAATCTCAAACTCAAACAATTAATATGGAGACACTCACTTAAAAAGAAACATTTAAATGGAAAGGTAAAACTACTAGAACAAGATTTCTTATTTGAAATGCTTTTTTAACAAAGCTGCTACATTTTCAAAACGTCATCCAGCTGTAAATACTCCACTTAAAAACAGCAAGTTACTGAGAAAATTTGTACTTAAGGCTTAAATTATGCCATCATGTGCACATATGAACAGTGAAATAACTCCTCCGAGTGAAACCTTTTCCACAGATTCCACATGAAAAAGGCTTCTCACCTGTGTGAGACCTCATGTGAATAGCTAAAAGGCAGTTTTTACTAAACCTTTTTTCACAAATCGTACATGAAAAAGGTTTTTCACCTGTGTGAGACCTCATGTGAATAGCTAAAAGGCAGTTTTTACTAAACCTTTTTTCACAAATCGTACATGAAAAAGGTTTTTCACCTGTGTGAGACCTCATGTGAATAGCTAAACTGCTGTTTTTACCAAACCTTTTTTCACAAATCGTACATTAAGGTTCTTCACCTGTGTGAATTTTCATGTGATCATTTAAACAACTTTTGTACCTAAATTGTTTTCCACAGATCCCACATGAAAAAGGCTTCTCACCTGTGTGAGACCTCATGTGAATAGTTAAACTGCTGTTTCTACTAAACCTTTTTTCACAAATCGTACATGAAAAAGGTTTTTCCCCTGTGTGAGACCTCATGTGAACAGCTAAACTGCTGTTTTTACTAAAACTTTTTTCACAAATTGTACATGAAAAAGGGTTTTCACCTGTGTGAGACCTCATGTGAGATTTTAAATAATATTTGTCACCAAAATGTTTTCCACAGGTCACACATGAATAAGGCTTCTCACCTGTGTGAGACCTCATGTGAATAGCTAAATTGCTGTTTTTACTAAACCTTTTTTCACAAATCGTACATGAAAAAGGTTTTTCACCTGTGTGAGACCTCATGTGAATAGTTAAACTGCTGTTTGTACTAAACCTTTTTTCACAAATCGTACATGAAAAAGGTTTTTCACCTGTGTGAGACCTCATGTGAATAGTTAAACTGCTGTTTGTACTAAACCTTTTTTCACAAATCGTACATGAAAAAGGTTTTTCACCTGTGTGAGACCTCATGTGAATAGTTAAACTGCTGTTTGTACTAAACCTTTTTTCACAAATCGTA
>NW_006800892.1:0-5424 GCF_000485575.1 Poecilia formosa | reverse complement strand
AAATTGTTTTCCACAGATCCCGCATGAAAAAGGCTTCTCACCTGTGTGAGACCTCATGTGAACAGCTAATTTGCTGTTACAACTAAACTTTTTTTCACAAAATGTACATGGAAAAGGTTTCTCCCCTGTGTGAACTCTCATGTGATGTTTTAGATGACGTTTACAACGAAAATGATTTCCACAGGTCACACATGAATAAAGCTTCTCACCCATGTGAGACCTCTTGTGATCCTTTAAAGCGTCCTTTGAATCGTAATGTTTTCCACAGATTGAACATGTGAACGGTTTTTCACATGTGTGAACTCCCATGTGTCGAGTCAAAGAATATTTTTGAGAATAGCTTTTACTGCAAATTTTACAAGAATATAATTTTTGGTCTGGTTGAGCTTTAATGTAACTTTTTTGTTTTGAACTGCAAGTTTTTATTTTCTGCTGTTTGGTTTTCTGACATCTTTCTTTTTGTTTCTGTTCTTCGTCTCTCTTTTTTCCTGGATCTTCAGAATTGCTTCCTTCCTGATCCTGGTTCTCATCTTCAGCAGAACCATGAGAGATGAGTTGGTTCCTCTGTTGTTTTGTTTCATTGTGGATTCTTTTCACTTTAGAAGGAATCACCAACATGTCATCAGTCTCCTGTTTCAGCACAAGATACTCTTCATCATGACTGATGCAGAGTGGCTTCTCTTCCACTTTGAACTGTTGAGGTTCTGGTTCCTCTTCTTCCTGTTTCATCTGCAGAGGTTCTGGTTCCTCTTGCTCCCGTTTTATCTGCAGAGGTTCTGGTTCCTCTTGCTCCCGTTTTATCTGCAGAGTTTCTGGTTCCTCTTGCTCCCGTTTCATCTGCAGAGGTTCTGGTTCCTCCTGGTTGCTGGGCTCATTGAGAACCTCCTCCTCTTTAAACAGATCTGAATAAAAAGAAAAAGCAAAACCTTTTAAAGATCATCTAAACATGGTTTTCTTTCATTATTTTAATATTAAAGACTTATAAATATGAAAAGTGAAGCTACCGTATTTTCCGGATTATAAGACCCATGTTAAAACAGATGGTCAACAACAACAAAAAAAGGAAAAGGTAACGGAAACACAACAGGAAGTTTAGTTGAACTTTATTTGACTACGTAACAATACACACACGTTATTTTTTATTCTTGTTCCACAAATCCATCAAAGTTTTCTTCTGTGTCTGAATTGAACAGCTGGGCAATTTCGCCATCAAACATGCCAGGTTCCCTCTCATCATTATCAGTCAGTCTCGTTGCCAGGTGGCTGTTCAGCAATGATGCCGGCTTTCACTAAAGATCAGACAACAGTTAAGGCAGATGCATTCGCCCAGGCATCCACAATCCATCCACACATGGTGGCGTGATTCGCCCGATGCTGCCTCCCCGTCTTAGTAAACTTGTGTTCACAGTCTGTCGTCCATCGCTCCCACGCCGCTCCAACTTCTTTTTAACGCCCTGTTTACACCAATGTCCAGCGGTTGGAGTTCTTTTGTTAATCCTCCCAGAATGACTGCAAACTCCGAATTAGTTTGCTTCACTTCCTTTTCTCACAGTAGCAGTGAGATGGACGCGCATGGAGTCGCAGATGAACAGAGACGGTGATGTGTGGAAAAACCTAACTGGTTTTTACCTGAGGCTTATGCTGCAGAACTCGGACAGCAATTCTCTGATTGGTTTATCGCTGCTGACGTACGTACTGCACACTTTACGTCTCTGTGTCGGGGACAGATTTTGGAATTCAGTGCACACATAAGGCTCACCGGATTATAAGGCACACTGCTGATTTTTGAGAAAATTTAAGGCTTTTAGGTGCGCCTTATAGTCTGGAAAATACGGTAACTAGATTAGTCAAAATGTGATATTAGAAATTTCTGGATGAGAAAACAAGATGATGATAGCTGAACTCAGTGTGAATACCAGCGAATAATCCAAAAATCTCCTTCCTCTATGCAGACACAGAATATACATCACATAAAATAGTTATGTGCTTTATTTAGTTTTTATTTCAGTATTTGAAATTTACACAAAGCTTTAAACTTTTGCTTCTTGGATTACATAATTTTTCGATATTAATGTTACAATAGCCCTTATTATTTCCAGGTATGTTATCGGTTATTATCAGCACTTGGAGTAACTATCAGTTATCAGTATCTCTTAAAAAAGTCATTGTTCATTCCAAATAATAACCATTGTTAATTGTTTTATCTTAGTTATTTATTTAAAATCTATTTTAACTAACCAGAACAAACATTTTTATTCTGTTTTTGGGGATTGTTTTATAAAATCTCACATTTGTCTAGTCCAGGTTTGAAGAGTTTTTGTACTTTTTAAACTACAGCAGATTAAAAACAAGCCTCATTTGCCTACCCAAATTATTTAGGTATGTAAATGTGGTTTGTACCATTTGTTTTGGTTTGTTTGGGACAAAACTAACTTTTTCAAAAGTCTGACTCAAAGACTACAATTAGTGTCTTAAGAATTTGAAGAACTGTGTAACTGCTGTGTATTTATGGGTAACTGGAAGAAAATCTATGATTGATATTCTTCTCGAACCTATATAAAAGAACCACAGACAACGTATGTAAATTTTATGACCAAGCTTTTGCAAAAAGAGAAGTCTGCTCCTCCGAGCCGTTCACAGAGCGATCTGGTCTGCTTCCGCGTGAGCCCCTGTTTTATTGTCAAAGCAAAACAGCCACAGGAAGCAGCCAGGAAAAACAACAGAGGTCGTAAAACATTTAACCCAAACAACCAGCAACCCAGTTCCAGGTGTGATATCTGATCTACGGTCTGAGCCCGGTTCAACTCTAGGTCAAACTGTCAACAAAGAGGGAGGATAAACAAGAGATAAAATACGACTGCACACAGGCAGTTCCTAAGTTAGGAGGCATTCTGGTTGATAAGAATTTAAGGTCTGGGAAACACAGAGTTAACTGTCTCACATGAAGATGAACAGTCGTGACCTCCAGGTCAGTTCATACACACACATAAGGAAGAGAACACTTTAAATGAAAGTCACAATAATCTATAGAACATTAGACTGAATATGAACTAAAGTTACAACAAAATGATAATACTAAAAATCTCTAACAATCTACAATTACTAAACTCATAGAGGATCTATCTTTTCTCAGTTAGAGGACACAAAAACCTTTTCACCAAATGGACCTCCATATTCGACTCCCATGCAGGAGATTTTATTCATTCTGGACGTTCACACATCAGCAACTTGGTGTTGGAAGCTGTTTTCTCTTTCTAGTTCATGGAGGCCCATCATTTTTGGAGCATTCCCAGTTAGATGTAAATCAACGACCCGCTCATCCCCCACCTGGTTCATTTGGGTCTATTGTTTGGAGAAGTCATGGGAATGCTCATGTAATTGCTTTTGAATGAGGTTCTGAAACTGTGAGCTTCCCCTCAGATCAGAGGGTTTTTTTTTTCCTTTTTTGGCAAAGATGGAGCCTTTCACCTTCTTTCAAATGATTTATTCTCTCTGTCCAGAGCCTGGAAATCATTGTCTCATTGTCTCCAGCATTAATTTTAAGTCTATAGTTTTTAAACTACATATCTATGGTTAACATTGAATAAGTTTTAACATACTCAACATTAATGTCAGTCAATACTTAAAGTTGTTCTACAAATTAAAGAGAACATAAAATATACAAAAAAATAGAAAACAACCTAAACAATGATAAATATAAAACATAATCAACACAAACGTTAGCCAGTTAAATGAGTCTCAGATCAGAAACTAATTTATTATAAAAGGTGGATAGAATAACGAAGATGAAGTTGGTTTCCATTTCTAGCTTCCAATAGCTAAAGGGCGATTCCACTTAATTTTTCACTACCTTCCGCATCTTTAATCGACTGTAGTTCAAAATCTCCTACACCCAGACACTTCAAACCTGGACTAGATTATTCTGCTCTTCAAGAAGAATCTCTATAACCATGTTTGGGATTTGTGAAACTCTTTTCTGATTTGTGAAACTTAAAAAAAGGGCAATATCGCCCCTTTTATTTATCTTTTATCACACAAGAACTGCTCCAATTCCAAAGCTACAACACCTAGACACTTCAAACCTGAATCAGATTATTATCAATTAATAGCAGAATATTTAAAACCATGTTTGGGAATTGTGAAACCTTTTTCTGATTTGTGAAACTTCACTAAAGATCAGATTACTATTCATACTTGTTCCATGCGGGTTTTTTGAAATTCAATTACAATTCAAAACCACTTTATTAATCCCAATGGGAAATGACATGTTGTTGTAACTCATTAATTCTTCAGTTATTGTCGATCATGCTGGCTGTTGGAAGGAAAGAACCTTTGCAGGGGTCTGTTAAGTGAAGTTTCACAAATCAGGAAAATGTTTCACAAATCCCAAACATGATTATAAATATTCTGCAATTAGAACAGAATAATCTAGTCCAGGTTTGAAGAGTCTATGAGTTGTATTTTAGGAACTGGAGCAGTTCTAGTGCGATCCAGATGCAAAAAATGGTGAAAATCGACCTTTATTGAAGTTTCACAAATCAGAAAAAGGTTTCACAAATCACAATCATGATTTCAAATATTCTTCTACTAGAGCAGAAAAATCCAGTGCAGGTGTGAAGAGTCTAGGAGTTGTTGTTTTTTTAATTAGAGTAGATCTATGATGATCCAGATGCCAAAAAATGGTGAAAATTGGACTTCATTGAGTTTTCACAAATCAGATAAAAGTTTCACAAATCCCAAACATGATTCTAAATATTCTGTTCTTAGTTTAGAATAATCCAGTTTAGGTTTGGACATTGTAGGTGTCGTAGTTTTGGAAATAGAGCAGTTCTCCTGTGACCAAGATTTTAAAAAAGTGGTGAAATCGGCCTTTTTTGAGTTTTCACAAATCAGAATAAGGTTTCACAAATCCCAAACATGGTTTTAAATATTCTGCTATTAGAGCAGAATAATCTAATCCAGGTTTGAAGTGTCTAGGTGTAGTAGTTTTCAAACTAGAGTTGATTAAAGATGCGGAAAGTAGTGGAAATTAGTGAAAAATTAAGTGGAATCGCCCTTTAGCTATTGGAAGCTAGAATTGGAAACAATTATAATACATAAAAATTGTACTCAGAAAACGGTAGCAAACATGTTTACTACTTAAACATGTTTTTACTCAAGAGTAAAAAGGTATTTGATGAAAGTTTACTCAAGCAGAGTAAATGATCAATCGACCAAAAATAAATGTTGGTGTTTTTAAGGAAGAAAATGTAATTGCCATAATTTATACAAGCAGGGGCGTAGGAAGCGGGGGGAGCGGAGGGGACATGTCCCCCCCAATATTGGAGAGAGTCACATTCGTCCCCCCCAATAATTTCACCGCAGTTGCGAAGAATTTTAAAAGCTTCCACTCGCATATTTTTATTTTGAAGGCGCACAACAGCA
>NW_006800891.1:73722-76857 GCF_000485575.1 Poecilia formosa | reverse complement strand
ACTTCAGGTCTTAGGAGGTTAAGGCCATTTAGCAGACCTTTAAGCTGAAGATTTCCTGAAATTAACATTCGTTTTGCAGTTAGGAGTGGAACTCTAAGATTGAAGACAGAATACCAGTTGGTGTGCATGTTGTGTGTGTGAGGCTATTCCTCATAGAAGACTGGACTGCATTTAAGACTCCTGAGTCCTAGAGTCACCTTTCCCACGTGCTGTTCCTATTGGCGGAACCTGGGAAGGCTGATACATACCGTGCCCCTAGTTTCAAAAACACGCTATCCGTTAACACCGCAAGGTGGAACTAGCATGCCCAGGAAGCAGAAGCGTTCTCCGTTGATTCTCTTTTGGTCTGGGTTGAGTGCCGATGGTCTGCTTGGTGTGGCACTGACTCACCTTTACCAAGCTAGCCAACATGAACTGTGTACCAGCAGATCTCCACAATGTTGTTACACCTCCCCATGCCACAGTGCCACCTAGAGGAATGAACAAAAGCAGCCATAGGAAAGTATCACCACCCTGCCATCCTCCCAAGGAAGGAAGGAGAACCTGGACCAGCTACAGGAAGCTGCAGTCTTCCAGGTCTCCAGGCACCTGCTGGGATTCATCACCCCAGTATGAGTAAAGAGTCATTCTAGTGCCATCATACACCGCAAGACCTCTAGAATGATCAGTATTATGTGATCCAAAAAGGGTATATGATCACATTAACTTACCCAAAACTGTCACCATGGGATGCATCTTCTATGATCAGCAGGCAGCAGTTCAACTAAATGCACTCCATTCTGAGTCATGGTGCAGATTTTCTACATGTTTCAAAGTTCATTCTAAGTCATCCAGTTCAACAGCTGAGCTCATTCTGATCACAACAGTATATGGTTTATTAAGGTTTGCAGCAAAAACAGTTTAACTATAAGCTACAATTTGAAGCCCCACTATGCAATGCATTATGGGAAATGCTTTAATGCTGTCAGACATTTTAAAGACCATTTATGATGTTTAGAATGGCATTTAGAAACATTTTTGGCACACAGCAGAAGCTCAGAGATAAGATTTGAATCTGAGCTGTGATTTCTGTCTTAAAAACTGAGTTTGAAGACAAATCAAATCAAATAAAACATAGTTAAGAGTAGACGCTTAAAACCAAAGTCCAGTCTTCAGAGCAGCAAATCCTTCATCCAACAGAGGATCAGAGATGGCATTTTAAAAGTGAAGTGTGATTTATTTCCAAAACAGAGTTCAAAAATAAATAAAAATTTAATAAAATCTGGCTAAGTTGAAGTAAGAGGCCATTGAAGTTAGGTTAAAACCCAGCCCTATAGGACATTCCTAGCCAGACTGAGTAGGCAGAAAAATGAATTGGAGTCTTTAGCTCAGACCACCAAACATGGTGGGCACCTGGAGAGGGTTGGAGGGAGCATAGAAAACCAAGTTTGGTCAAAACAGCACTTATAATTTTGGAGTTGCTTTGAATGAGCAATTCTTTAAATGAATGGAGGTCAATGGCAGGTGTGTCAAGGGAAGGAGCCACACCGACCAAACTTGGAGGGTATGTAAGGCCCCTTCCACATATTCTCTGTGCCAAGATTGTCCCCCCTACAATTTTTTATTTATTTTGTTTGCTCTAATGTGCAAGTGGGTTTCATCCTATATCCCTAATCCTCCACTAGATGGCAGCATAAGACTGTCATTGAAAATGAAACTCTCCAAAGAAGTCCAAACCACATCAAAACCTAATCAAATGAAAGAGACCGACAAATATTAATAATTTAAAAAATGCCATTTATTTTAGAACAAATTACAAATTTTATTATATTACAACACTGTGCATGATATTAAGTAAAAAAAGATATCAATGTATATGTATTAAATAATGTTATTGTAATACACTGTAAAAGCAGGAGTTAGACAGGGTTGCCCCACTGTCTATTGTTTATTAGGGCAGTGGAACCACTAGCATGCGCTATGAGGCAAAACAAAGCAATTAGTGAAATAATTCCTCCTGGTAATTATGGTAAAGACCTTAAACTAACCATGTATATGGATGACCTAACTTTTATTATCTGATAATGCCTCTATACATGAAAGCCTAACAATATGTGAAAGGTTTACATCGGCTTTAGGGATGGGGATTAATAAAAACAAAAGTGAGATATTTTATAGTAACTGGAAAAAATAAGAGAAAATTGAGGTTTAATAGAAAAAAAATTACATAAGTCTTTGTAGTTCAAATAGGGAAAAATATGGAGATCAAGAATTGGGAAGCTAAATTGCAAAATATTTAGGGCAAATTATTGCAATGGAAAGATAGAAAACTATCATTTAATGGTAAGGTGTTGGTATTAAAAACAGAGGTTATTTCATCCTTAGCTTAATTAGCAGCGACTTCCCCAATGCCTCACAAGATGATGGTTGTGATCTGGAAAACAGTGTTTCAGTTTGTATGGGGAAGCTAGCAAGAAAAATTAAAAAGAGAAATTATGCATAGACCTCTGGACAAAGGAGGTAGAGATGTGCCGGATATAGGAGTTAAATTTAAAGCTATGTTTATAACACCAATTTTAAGACCTTGTTTAGATCTGCCTCCAGAGCTCATTTGGGCACCTTTTGTCAGATTTTGACTGGGAGGTCGGGTGTTGAAGGTGTGGGACAAGAGGGTTACTTTACACACACCTTTTTCAGGTAAATATCCTTCAATCTTCCAAACAGTGGTCAAGTCACTGAGATGTGGCTTTAAGGCACATGTGTCAAACTCAAGGCCCGCAGGCCACATGTGGCCCGCAATGTCATTTTATGTGGCCCCCCAGCATTTTAGAGGCCCATGATTGACTTCAAATAGGTTTTGAGCACGAATTTACTACAAACTACATCTCCCATAATGCATTCCGATTGTTACCAGCAAGTATTACGGCTTCTCGCCACTAGAGAGCAGCAGAGTCACCTCAAGATTTATTTCCAGAAAGATTGTGGTAAATTCAAAATTAATCTTCTACACATCTACATCTGCATCCACAACATAATTTTATGTCTACCTCCTTGACAAAATTTAGTTTTCAAATGTAAAATTTTTAGTTAATATAGCTCATCCCTTGCTGTCTTCATAAGCATTGTCTTCCAGCTTTTCATGACTTTCTTATCTTA
>NW_006800891.1:62930-72772 GCF_000485575.1 Poecilia formosa | reverse complement strand
CTCCAAAGCGTTATTTAACAATATGAGGTGTTTAATTTATTTTTAACATTGTATTTTCATACATTTATGGGTGCCCAAGTCTAGTTTTCCAGAGCCCTCCTACAGCCCTCAAACTCACCACTTGCTCTTCCCCTCTTCAGTGAACCCGCCCCGGTTGCCGCTTTCCTTGGAACCTGCAGTTCTGATCATTGTCTGGTATTTTCAAAATAAAGATCTTTTACTGATTTTTGGTTCCCGTCTGATGTTCTTGCATGTGGGGTCAGAAAGTTACAACCCAACATGACAGTTTTGGACATTGTCATTTGGACAAAAAGTATGGTCTCTAATGTCACCTTGATTGAACAACTTGTGCAAGGAGAGTTTAACTTATGAAAAGATGTCCTATGGCAGGGGTGCCCAAGTCCAGTCCTCGAGAGCTACCATCCTGCAAGTTTTAGAAGTATCCTTACTCCAACAGACCGGGATCAGCTCTGCAGAGGCCTGATAACGAGCCATTCATTTGATTCAGGTGTGTTGAAGCAGGGAAGCATCTGAAAGTTGCAGGATGGTGGCTGTCGAGGACTGGACTTGGGCACCCCGTCCTATGGTTTGTTAAAAGATGGATGGGAAAGAAATAAACTTCTTTGGTGGATTGCAATTAACTGTGTTAAAGAAATAATATGGAAAGCAAGGAATATTCTAATATACACAAAATAGGAAATAACAGGAAAAAATGTCAGAGTGTGGGTTCACTAGTCAGAGAATATATTTAGAAGAGTAGTCTGGGAAAAAAGACTGAGGATGAGGTGCTGGTGTGGAAAGTGCCTGTTGATCTACTGAACGTTTTTAAATAATAGAACAATTTATATGACATACAATAATATATTTTTGACTTGTGTAAATAAAATTGTGCATTTGTAATAAGGTGAAACTTTAATTTTTGTTATAAACTGTCTATACTGACTTTATTTGCAAAGAATTAAAGAAAATCTTGAAAATTTAAATTGCATCTCATCCACCTCCATCTGCCCCTGACCCGGTTGTGGCGCTCCGGAGTCGGTGAGGGACCTGCTGTGGGAGTGCAGCGCTGCCAGGGACCTGTGGGCAAAGGCCGGCTCCTTGAAATTCCCATACTTGCCAGCAAGGGAGGTCCTCGATGCACAGCTAGTGCTGAAAGGAGGCGGTGAGGAACTTTGCAGAGACTTGGCTCACCCTAGCCACCATCAAAGATGCCACAGGGACCTCTGGAAACTTGCTGGCAAGGAAGCGCATGTAGATCCCCCCATGGCTGTGATCTGAATGGTGGCAGCAATAATATCAGCTGCAGGTGGCATGCCAAGGACACAGCCACAGAGAAGCATCGCCTCTGCACCCATGTGGACAAAGGAACAGAGGTCCCAGCAGCAGCAGCCCGGCTCTCTGGGTGAGGACAGAGGGAAGGAGCATCAGGCCAGGATCCCCTCTGAGCACCAGCACTGTTTTGGAGGAACAGGACGGCTCAAAGCTTTGTAGGGGGTCACCCCGGTCCTGCTCAACTTTTAAAGAAACGTTTTCAATGTCCCACTTTTTAAAGTCTAATGTAACATTAAAAATGTATTTTGTTCTGAAAGTTAATGCTGTAATTAACTGAGTATCAATAAACATTTGCAAAGGAATGAAAAAGTTGGTTCAGACACAAGACTTGATTGGGAAGGAAAGGTGCAGTGATATTCTCAATAATGTTTGTAATTTATCTACAGATCCACAGTGCTATTAAGCAAAGGGTTAAGGTCTTACATTGAGTCCTGCGGAGGAGAAAAATAAAAACATCAACTTAGACTCCAGACTAGACACAACCTGCAAAATGATCAAAGAATAACATTAGGCATTAATTTCAAAGACAAGGGTGTTAATTATATTAATAATAATGATTTCAAACCTTTTAGAAAGAATCTGACTGGTCTTTCATCCACCAGAATTTAATCTGGATTATTTTGATAGAATATTTTTTTAATGAAACAAACTAAGTATAACCCAAGCCTGGAAGAAGGTAAATAAAAGGATAGAAAAAAATCAAACATTTTTTATATAACCTGGTATAATAAATTAAGTAAACTGAAATAAGATATTATACCCATTGTGACAGAGTTTATCGATTATAGATTATTGAGGGAAGTGAAATCTTTTCCAGGGGAGTCGTGACTTGACGACTTGATGCTGATTTCCATCCAGCTGTGACAACGATGATGCCATGATTTGCGGTGACAGGTGGTGAGGCGATGCAGTGGACCAGGTTGAAGTGAAGAAAATGATGATTTAATGATAAACACAATAATCCAGGCAGCACAGATGAGCGGAAAGCTAATGGCTCAATACTGATAGCAACTGGTACAAACGACTAACAACAGACTTGACAAGCTGAAAAGACGAGGACCCGACAGAGAACAAGGAAAACAGGTGGGTTTAAATAAAAAAGGGAGACAATCAGGGGCAAAAACACAGAAAAAAACGAATCCTCAGATAATAGATTGTGGCAGTTTGGCTCAGCCATGCAGAGCCTTTAAATCTTAATGATAGAATCTCAAACAGCCAATAGACTTTGAGGAAGCCTCTCTGGTTTTCTTCAAGGCCTTCGTTAACATGCTGGGACTTTTCTGAGAAGATGTGAGGGACCCTTCCTTGAGAGTGGAGCCCTCCACCCCTGATAACTCTCCTGACTCTAGTCACTACTTTCTATTTTTCCTGGTTCATGCCTGAGGGAAACTTATGAGCTTACTTTCAGAATTACAATCCATAAATGTTTCAAGAGTTATTTAACAAATTAGTTTAAGTTTACCTGATTTACCTGACTTTAGAACAGGGTCTTGCTGACGGTGACTGGGCTGACTTTCATTTGGCTGACCACTGTTTAACCCTAAGCCTTGTAAATCTGAGGGGATTTTCTGTTTTGACATTAAACTAACTTGTACAATAAATTGAATCCTCATTAACAATCTGTATGGCTTTCACAGATTGACAATGTTCTGTTATCTGTTATTTACACAGAACCAAAGTCCAGAGAACAGGCTGATATCACAGGTTAAAGGCCACTGCAGAGGAAGAAGTGATTCTGCTGAGACGGCACCACAGCATGAGGAAGATCTCTAAGACAGGAAGGTAACAGAGGACAAAGGATTTCACAAGCAGCTGTATGCACAGGAAAGTTGCACAGAACGATCAACAATATCTGCTTTGATAACGACTGAATGGCTGCTGTGAAACACTGAAGGTAAAACCTGAACCTGGTTTCAGCCTTTTATCCTGTCTGGGTTTGTTCAATCATCTGATAGCTGCTGATCATGACGGGAAACATAGTCTAATGTGTTTGATTTTGATTTTCTGGGTGAAGAACTTCCTCTGTGAGGTGCGTCACTAAACATCCCACAACATCTGACAGAATTTTCATTCTCAAAATCTCTGTGTTGTGACATCAGATGGTGCATTCAGGGACACTCAGGAAATTCAGGTAGCAAGCTCTGCAGACTACATGAAACAATATGAGGCTTGACATGGTTATTTCTGTCTTTTCAAGTAATTTCACAGAACTGAATTATCTTTCCTGATAAACACAGGAACCAACTGATAACAGTGGAATGTGCTCTTCAACAGTTAAAATGTCTGATTGAAAATAGGACGTAGCCCCTTTGCTCCCCCAAATGCTCGTCTCAGGTATCAATCTGTTTGCATAGCTGTGAAGCTGAGTAGATCAACACTGGATCGGATCGATCAGACTGCCTTCCCTGTTCAGTCCTTGCCTCCGACTCACCAACACTTCTTTCACAGTGAGTCAGCATCTCCCAAAAGCTGAGGGTAGAAAAACAGTTTGCAGTTCTACTTCCTGTTGAGTCTCTAACTTTAACTTACATTTTCCTCGGCTCAGTAGGAAATATGAAGATATTTCACTTTCACTCCTTAAGAGGAAAAATAAGTTTTTACTTGTGTTGTTTTGTTGACAGAAAAATGGCCTAATGAAACAGCAAAAATCCTTCCTACATGTTCCCACTGTCAGGATGAAATCTGCTGAATAACCTTTGATAGAAAAACTACTTTTTAGCTAACAAACTGAATTTGCATTTTTTTAATAACAAATCAATTGGAATGGATCACAGTGGCTTGCAATCTAGTTCTTGGATTGAATTTACCTTTTTTAAAAATGGCTTGAAATTACATGTTATGAATTGGCGCAACAAAATAAACTGAATCAAAACTATTATCAAATTAAATGCTACATTTAGGTTGTTCAGTGCTAAAATGAATGTTGAAGGTTAGGGTTAATCTCTATATTGACCTCAACCTTTAGAGATTCTAGGCTGCCCAAAATGGGACGTCGTTCACCATTTTTGTTGATTCTCAATATCTGAGTCAGATTTATTGAAACTTGGCCAGGACTTTTTCTTTTCTATTTTCTTTTTAAAATGTTTTTGTCCTTTTGGTTGTATGGTATGCAGAACAAAAGATATGCTCTTTGAGTACTTTTAAGGCCTTCTGTCCCATTTGTGTCATGAAATGGGTTGATTGTGGTGTGGATGGACGCGGCAGGACATGGTGGTAGTGCAAAAATGATGGTTTTAATGGCGATCTCAAAAGCATAGAAAAAGTCCAGGCAGCACAGGTGAGCAATGAGAAAAGGTACTGAGACGCTGGTACCACTGGCAAACACACAAGACTGGAAGACAACAAAATGACAAACCACAAAACACAATTAAATACATGGAGGGCAATCAGGAGGGACAGCTGGAAACAATCAGGGGGTAGACGCCACAACACACGGACTAATGAACACAGAAAACCAAATCCTCACATTTTGGCCCCATTGATTCCAATTATAGCCACATATTTTTGCTGGACATTTTAAAATAACATTCCCAGGAAAACAAAACTAATCTAAGCTTCTGCCTTGAAAATTCTAGAAAAACTAGTTTTAGGTGTGATGACCCCCTAATACTACCACAGATCCAGACCCTTAATTTCATCAAGTTTCATTGAGGAAATGGTTCTAGTACCTTCCAAAATGCATGACAATGAACATATTGAATATCACAAAAATAGTCCTGTTGTGCTGGCAATGGTGTAAAGGAGTGGCGTGAATGTGATTGAGAAAATATTTATATCTGTATGTGTGGTAATTTGAAGAAGCTTTTGGGAAAAACTGATGTGCGGCAAAGCATTTTTTATCAGTGTAGCTGGCACTCAAAATTAAAGTTGCTTTGTTTATGTTTCTTTATCAAGGGAAGAAGTTTCTCCTCTTGGATGAGTTTATGCAGGTGCATCTTCAGTTGAGCCAGTTTGCAGCATTGTTAAGCTGGTGCTTCCTAAAATAAGCCATAAAATCTGACTTGTGAGTGACAAATACAAGTCAGACTAGACAAACCGACAATTATATGAACAGCATCACTGACATAGAAAACACCAAGTCATAGGTGACTAATCAAAAACTAATTTACCTGATTAGCCAGACCAACGTCCCTCATGATGCAGGGCTTGTTGGGGTTAGCAAGTCGACTCCCCTCCAACAGCCTAATAGGGTTAATCCGGATTGTCCAGGGTTAGGGACCCAGGGGACACAGGTGTGTTCAGGGGCCCAATACGGGTGGGAATTTACAGCTACTTTTAAATATACACCATTTCGAAACTAATAAGCCGCCCAGTCACATAAAAATTAAAAGTAAGTCTGGAAATGTTCTTGAGCTGATAGAAGGTTGACTTTGTAAATGTCTTTATGTGTCTCTGAAGGTTCAGGTCAGAGGTCATCCTGATCTCTAGTTTCCAGCTGGAATAACAAAGTGGAGAGACAGGCAGCCCCTCCCAACTGGAAAATGAAAAGGCAGGAATAAAGAGGAGCAGGTTGAATTCGTCGAAACGCCAGAAGGAAAGGAAATGGAGGACAGGAGAGAAAA
Source organism: Poecilia formosa (assembly GCF_000485575.1). Taxonomy (NCBI): domain Eukaryota; kingdom Metazoa; phylum Chordata; class Actinopteri; order Cyprinodontiformes; family Poeciliidae; genus Poecilia; species Poecilia formosa. The sequence goes on along the minus strand of NW_006800891.1, from coordinate 66,878 downwards.
AAATAGAGAGAAAATAAAGGCAAAGTTATTGCAGGATAAAGCCAGAAGAACCAAAGGAATCATTTCTGTGATGAGGGGTCAAAGGTCAGTGACAGTATGAGACCAAGCAGCAGGACTACAGCAGGTTAGCAGCTGTGCTACATGGCTCTATCATCCCGACCCCCACTGGGAATTTGGGGGATTTGGATGCATTAGGGTCCACAGAGCTTTAAAAGCAGCCTGTCAGCAACTTTATGCTGCAGATGAATCAACAATTATAACCTGCTTGATCAATTAAAATCAATCCATACTGAGCAGGAAAAGGCACAAGGCTTTATTCCAAAAGAAAAATATTTAGGAGAAAGTCTAAGTTAAAAATAGAAAAGATGACTGAATATACAGACTAAGCGTCTAGTTATCCTCTTCTGCTTCATCATTGATATATATTTTATTCCAGCTCAAGAAACACTGGGGGGTTGATCCGATCCTCCTCATTTCGCTCCAGCCCAGCCCTTCAGATTCCCTCTGGATCTCCAGTCCAGCTGCTCCGTTCTTCAGCCAGTTGGTTTCTGTGTGACGATGGCTACCACCTCACCCAAAGACAAGTAATCCAGAGAATGACTTTATTTAGACTTCTTTAAGTAAGATGCTGTAACATGAACAATGCAATTATCAGTACTTAGCAAAGATTTGCAAAAAATACGAATGTTTCTATAATTAAGAGAAAAACTGCTGTCAAAATGTTACATGACCTGACTTGATTAACTATCCAAACTCAGCATGAATCAGTTTTAACTTTCAGTGATCTAGCAGACCTTGTTGCGCTCTGACTGACGGCTGTTGATTAAATCATTCAATTTTATTTGTTGCAGATATTTGGGCGTTTGGGTGATCTTCTTCATGCTTGGTCTGGGAACATTGCTGCCCTGGAACTTCTTCATGACCGCTACCATGGTGAAACATCATCTGCTGTTTCTCTGCACAGACTTGTTCTGACATCAGCAAAACCAGGGATGTTGTTAGGAACATGAAACATCGTGCATGGGTTCTGAATAAATGTTAATGAATGTGACAGAATATGACAAAATAATTTTCCACTCTTCACCGCCATTGTCGCTTTGTCTGAACGCCCAGTTGGGACCTGCAATGAATCATGGGATATGGTGGACCATGAAAAGAAGGACACATTTGGAGGAGTCTTTGAACTTGGACAGGCCTTGTTGCCACGCTATGATGCATCGCCCTACAAATGCCACCTTTGAAGGATGCAGCACCTCAATTCAGAGTCAGGAGAGACTGGCTGAGTAGAAAGGATGTTGGCATGAAGCTGAGAATCTGATGCCAACATCTTCCTGCCACATGTTGATGTGTCCTTTAGCAAGACACTTAACCCCAAGCTGCCTTCCAATCTCCCCATTGATACATGAATGTGAGTGGGAATGGGCAAATATGGTTTGAGAGCAAAGCTCAGTGTATTTACCTTTCCATTTAAAATGGAGCTGCAACATCAAATGACCAACAGAGGTCAGTGCTACCAAATGAGCTGTTGTGTGAGCAGCTTTTTGTCACCCCTAAAAGGTCAGGCTGGGTCAGATGCAGAGGGTTGAGACTTCCTGTTGCTTTACCTCAAGTTGCCTGCCGATGTGTGTGGGTTTGTGTGTGAACGGCTGAATGTGGCTCTGGTGTAAAGTGCTCTGAGGAGTCAGCATGGCTGGAAAATAGCAATTTAAGCTCAGGCCATTTACCATCTGGGTTCACAAGTCCAGTAAAGGTTCTGTTACTGAATCCAGATTCTCTTATTTTCCTACTGACAGTCTTTTTCTAGCCAAAACTCTTTGTACGTGAACAGAAGTTTTATTGTCCTTGCAGTACTTCAGGAGTCGTCTGAAGGACCCTTTGCCCACTGAGGTTTCAGCCAATCAGAGCGAAGCAGCAGGTGAACATCAAAGTGTCCTAGAGACCAAATTCAACAACGTGATGACGCTCTGCGCCATGTTGCCTCTGCTGCTGTGCACCTGCCTCACCTCCTTCCTGCACACCCTGTAAGTACTACACAGGTACTACACCAGTAATACACAAAGTACTAAGCAAACTGTACAGTAGTACTACACCAGTTTCTAGGTCAGAGATGTGTGGTAGTTTCTGTCATGTGGGCAGATTCATGTTCAGCTGGAGGTTCCAGTTGCTCCAGTTGCAGAAGCAAAGGAAACTTACCATCAGTCACTTGTTGCCATGACAACTCCCATCATGGAGGTCCTGGAGAGACGCCTGCTGGCCCACCTGAGGAAGCAGGACCCCCTGCAGTCTGCTTATCGCCACGGAGACGCCATCATCCACCTGGTCCATCAAAGCCGCTGCCACCTGAACGGAGCAGCAGCTCTGAGGATCAGCTGATCTGCAGCAGGTGGAGCTTCAGCCTCAGCTGGATCTATAAATAAATGGAATCTATCTGATCTATATCTATGGCTGCCTCACTAACAGACCAGCGGGCGAAACCAGGAGAACCTTCTATCATCTACAGAAATACTCAGATTACTCTGCAGCTGCTGGTGGATCAGAGATGGACCAGAGGACAGAGAGCTGCTGGATGGGAACAATCAAATCATCTGGAATGAAAACAAAACAAAGGAGATTATTGCTGATTTAAGGGGAAATCAGCAATAATTGAGAGTAAAGCACTTTGAATAAGGGTCAAAGGTCAAACATCATTTCCTTCATCTGTTCTGGTTCTGAACAGAACCTGGAAAATCTGGAAATGACGATGCAAAGAAGGATTCTTCATAAAATCAAGAAAATTCTGGCCAACCACGACCGTCCTCTTCATCAGACTGGCCTGGGAAAACAGAGCATCTTCAGTCAGAGGCTTCTTCACTCGCTGTAACACAGACCGCTACAGGAGATGTATCCTGCTAACACCCATCAGCATCTATTTCAACTCTTTGAAGAACTGTGGATAATATGAGTTACAACATTTCATTTGTCTTTGGATTGAATTGAGTCGTACAGCTGCTGCCAGAGCTTCTCAGGTCAAAAACAACCACAAGCTGTTCAACATGAAAACACAAAATTAAGCCAGAAATGTTGTAGAAACCCAGCAATCATCATGCCAATATGCATAAATCAAATGAATGTTTTTTATACAACAGGACAAAGGAAGGAATCGTTATTAAAATGTGGAAATAAAAATGAATTAGAGTGATGAGTTACAGGAAATATGATGACTGAACTCAGGGAAAAATCAGGTCCAAAACAAGAGACAGAAAAGACTGAAGGAACCAAACAGGAACCTAAAAACATCATGACCATTAAAAATCCTTCTGTTCTTTTTATTCCTGAATTATTCACATCTAAGCAGTTTAGTGTCAGTTTCATCTCGTTTCACATACAGAACATTAATCCTGCTTCATAATTTAATTTGTCCTCAGCATCCCTCAGCGCCTGCGTGTGATGGGAAGCCTCTTCATCATCATGTTTGTCTTCATCATCACTGCTGTCCTTGTCAAAGTTCCTCTGGAGCCGCTGCCTTTCTTCTCCATAACCATGGTGAAGATAATCATCATCAACTGTGAGATATTTATTTTATAATCATTTGATGTTTAGTAGTGTTAAGGAAGAGATTCTCTGAATTAATTAACTTTGGAAAAAGTCTGGCTCTCTCTTCCTCTAGATCCCAGGTTCTCTCGGCGGGCCGCGTGTAGCCACAAGGAAAACAGCAGCAATGCGTGTTGACGTCACAGAATTACAGCGTTTAATCCAATATAAGACAATGCATAAACTTACACCAGAAACTGCAGAACAACGGAGACATACATTAATTTACCTGACATAAATGGAAAGAAAAGCAAAGACGTCCAAAGACGTCTTTGGAGAGTTGCAAGAGCAAATCTGATTTGTTACTCCTGTGCAGAAAGTTTTATAGTAAAGGCGCATTCTTATATTTAATTTATTAAAATAAGGCGTACCTTTGCT
>NW_006800891.1:54224-62555 GCF_000485575.1 Poecilia formosa | reverse complement strand
AGTACTACACTAGTACTACACCAGTACAACACTAGTACTACACCAGTACACCAGTACTACACCAGTACTACACTAGTACTACACCAGTACAACACCAGTACTACACCCGTACAACACCAGTACTACACCAGTACAACACCAGTACTCCACCCGTACAACACCAGTACTACACCAGTACTACACCAGTACTACAGCATGAGGTTGTTTCTCCTTAATGTTCAGGATAAAATATGAGTCTTGCACCAAACCCCAGGAAGTGAGTGAAGTGAGATCAGCACAGAAGTTATAATCTAGTTCATAAAGTTGGGTGACATTATGGGGGAGCTGTGGTGGCGCAGGGTTAAAGCACAACCCACGTATTGAGGCCTTGGTCCTCATGCCAGTGGTTGCAGGTTCGATTCCCGGCCTGGTGATATTTTGCCGCATGTCTTCTGTGTCTCTCATAACCCTCTTTCCTGTCAAACTATTTTCAAATAAAAGCCACTAGAGCCAACAAAACATGTAAAAAAAAAGTTGGGTGACATTATTGGTGCAAACTGCAAGACAAATATAATTGATTGTGATTTCTTTTCATCAGATTATGTCTCTACAGGGGAGACAATCTGCTTGTAACCAAACAGAATGAATCTGAGCTGATAGTGATTAATAGGTGGTGTTGGCCAACACCAAGCCGAGCGAAGTGGAGGTTGGCACCAGGTGGTGGCGTTCTGTGGCATCTGGGTTGGGGGTGCAACTGGTTCTTTCCTCTGCAGGGGCCCAATAGTTCCTAGTTAGGTCAAAGTTAACCCTAAATCTGACTTTTGTGATCTGTATCTGATCTTTTCATGATAGAACGATCACGGAAAGCCAATCACAGCGAGGTGGGTGCCAGGGCGCTGGTTCTGGAGATGTGTTGGTCGGGTGTCACTGCCCTCCATTTGGCCTGGAGGTTCTGAACCTCCCGTAACGATTGGCTCCCATCGTCTTCCACTGCTCCTCTCTCCTGTGGCGTCCCAAAAGGCTCCATCCTTGGTTCCTTACCTTTTCTCTTTATTTTCTATCAGTTTGGTCATTCATCATCAAACTCTATTTTTTATGGCTTTGTTTGTTTTTGCTATTTTTCTTCCTTTATTATCCATATTGTATTTTAACTTGGTTTTGATATCTTTACTTTTCATTTGTAGTCGTGTTGCTGCCAGTGTTGGCCAGATCTCTCTTGAAAAATAAAACTCACACACATATCCAGTTTTTCCTTTTACTGCTATTCAGAGGACACACAAATTTATCTGCCAGTAAAGTAATGAAGCCATTTCTTCTTTGCCAGGATCTCAGATGTTAAGCAGTGGTTGACTGAAGATCTTTTACAGTCAAACAAGGATGAAACTGAATGACGAGTTTGTCGCCTTGATGCTTCTTTCTTCTGCAGTCAGAAATTTTGGTGCACTTTGACTTAAATTTTGAACTTGATAAACAACGAATGTAACTAAGACGAGTTTCTTTTACTTTGGGCTTCTGGTAAAAACTAAAATCTTTTGGAATTATAATGATGTTAAAAAGGCTGTCTGTGCTTTTATAACTTTGCATTTGGACTACTGCAGTTTGCTTTATTATGGCATAAACAAGTGTTAATTAAGTCAGAATGCAGCTGCTCGTCTCTGAACAAGCTGTCAGAAACCCAATCAAATCACACAGATACATAAATCACACATTTGGCTTAGAGATTATTTTAAGCTTTTGCTTGTTTCAGTGTGTAGAAAGTGGAGGAATAAGTGTTTTTAAGAGATATTTTAAAATAGGACTTGTCTGACTTGTTCCATAACTCGGAGCAAACGCTCTGCACGCTGAGTTGTTCTCACTCTTACAACTTTGCACCTGCAGGCCCCGTTTCAGAAACTAGGATGAGTGAAAATCCTGAGTCAGTTTTGGGGTAAATAGAGCATGTCTTGGGTTTTCAGTTTCAGAAAGCCAGATAGTCGTTATCCTGAGCCTCAGTCCGTGAAGCAGCGCTGCTCTGCAGAGGGCCTGTTGCAGTGAATCCTGAGTTTGTTCTGTTGTTTCGCCGAGACCTGCAACAAGGAAAGTGCCAGAAATGGCTTTTCCTTTTCTGGGGAGCCTGCAGATGTTGGGGAGTAATACTCTGCAGGGTGATCACACGCAATTAGTAGATATTGATTTTTGGTTCAGAAAAATAAAATTAACATTTTGTGGATGTTAAATAAATGTAGTGACAATAATTTTACTAATTTTCTGCTAACTTGCTATTTTGCAGCTGTTTTTTGTTATATGTATTGAGACTCTTTTCCCCCGTTGCCATGGTGAATTGCGTTATCTGCATTCAGGGCTTCTTCTATTGTCACACTTAACTCAGGGTAACTTGACTCACAGTTGGGTTAGCCAGTTGATTTCCCTGAGTATCACAGAGCTGGATAGGTTTAATCAGTCACAACTTCTACTCAGAGTTAGTTAACCCTGCTTTCTGAAACAACTACTTCACACAAACAAATCAGAATATTTGTTGAATTACAACATGTGACATTTCTTACCAGGTGAGAAATGCTAAAACACAATCACCTGGATATGAATAATGAGAATGACTGAAGGCCACACAAATACAAGTTCCTTCTTTATGTGAGCAGCCTGCTGTGAAGCCAGATGCAGATTTGATTTCACAGTCAGTCGGAGGAATAAGAAACTCTCCAGATATTGTTTTTGCAGACCAAAGCTGTCCTGGCACCCGCTGACCTCATTTAGCACCAACTACTCAAACAGACACATCCACCCTGCCATGCTCCAAAATACATGCACATTTATCCACCAATATGCAGATCGGAAGCTAACTTTGGGTTAAGTGCCTTGCTCAATGATGCAGGGATGAAAGCTGGAATCAAACACATAACACTGTGAATAGTACTAGAGCCCCAGAACACCCAGGGTTAACATACTCAGAGTTTTCTCCGGCGTGGTAATCAGCTTGTTGAACTGTTGGTTATTTTCCAGCGTTTGGTGCAGTGCTGCAGGGCAGTCTCTTTGGGATGGCCGGTTTGCTTCCAGCTTCGTACACCACTCCCATCATGAGCGGCCAAGGACTCGCCGGAACCTTCGCTGCCGCTTCTATGATCTGCGCCATTGCAAGTCTGTCAGATAAGCTTTCAATAACTGATTTGCAAGACAGCATTCATTTGAAATAAGTCTTTGTTGATAGAAGTTTTGACAAACTTCTATCAACAAATGATTAACATCTTAATTGTGTCATTTCCTCCATCTCCTCCACTGCAGGTGGTTCTGAGCTGGAGGACGCAGCATTCGGCTATTTCATCGTAGCCTGTGTTGTCGTTTTCCTGTCCATCTTGTCCTACGTCTTATTGCCCAAACTGGTAAAGTCAAACTGGAACATCAAACTCTCAGCAGTATTCATTATTAGTTTGTCTTAGAGCAGACTTTAAGGGTTTGTAAAAACATATTTAGGATCTTTTCACATGGCAAAAGTGTATATTGTCATGAAGTGGGTTTGAGGTGGTGAGGAGAGATGCAGGCTGAACTCAGGTTGTAGTGAAAATGATGTGATTTAATGAAAGAAGCTCAAAACAGTCCAGGATGACAGGCAGCAGCACGGCAGAGAGGTTAGCATACAGCTAATTACCGGTAGCAACTGATGACACTGAAGACTGAATAGGACAGCTAAGCTTAACCAGGACTATCCAGTTCAACTGGCCAGAACACAACAGACAAAACTGACATTAGACGAGGACCCGACAAGAGACAAAGACATCAGGTGGGTTTAAATACACAGGGAGGGTAAACAGGTAACTAGACACCTGGGAAGCAATCAACAGGGAAGACAGGACAGGAACAGGACTAAACACAGAAAACCTCAAAAATAACTACACAGAAAACACAGAACATAACATATATAGCCAGACGTCTTCTGGCCATATATAATTCGGAAACATTTAAAGTGTAACTAACCCATAGCCTGCCCTAGACAAATTCTGAAAAAGTGGGTGGAGCCAATGGGCCAGGAGGGGCGTGGCTAAGTTGCTTTGACTAGCTTAGTGTCTTTCTCACTATATTTAATAACTTTTCTAACAACTAGCAACAAATCTAGAGATTTTTCTCTAAGTTGTAGATTTCCATGGTGAAAGCAGCCACTCCAGACCACTACCTCATCTGTACACGCGCTTAAGAAACTCTTCCAGTACTTTTGTTTCTTTTTGCATTTCATTGCAGTTGAAATAGTGCATGATTTAAAGAGAACAAATAGGTAAAAACGGTTCAATTGGATTTCGCTACAGTTTGACCACTATTTCCTTGAAATAAAAAAAAAATATTGTATATGTGCTTGTGTACAATAAGTAATAAAGATGGAGTAACACATTTGATTCCCAAGAACACATGGGATTTAGTGTTTTAAAAATGTGTATTATAAAGTTATTCTCTGGTCGGTGTGAATGTGTTACAGTCCAATCAGTCAATACAGAATTTTGTACTGAAGTATAATATTTGAACTAAAGTTATAAGAAAGTTATTATAAAAGTTTCTTATAACTTTTAGAATAAGGTCCTTGCTATAAAAGTACAGTAATAAATAAATGCTACGCTTTGTAGAGCTACATTTTAACAATAATCCATATGTAGCAGTAAGATGGTTTTAGGCCAAATATTAAAGGGACAGAGTTATCTAAAAATCCTAAGTTTTGAACTTTAAAACATGTCCTGTTCCCTCATCAGGAAACTACCTGGAGTGTTTCCTTGATTCTTACATGAACATTTGAGAAACTATTGAGGGTTGCCCAAACGCCTACTCTCACACAGCTCCTCCTCAGAGCAGCCCTCCTACTCAGTTCCTCCAGACTAGCAGCAGCAGCAATTGACAAACACCTGGTGGAACTGTGCATCTGCTGAACTCTTTAAACAAACGCCTTCTCAGTTCAACGCTGGTAACAAAATGCAAACAGCATCACAGAGGTGTGTTGATGTGAAGAAGTGTTGAAGGCAAAGTGCTGGACAGAGCAGGAGTTTCTTAAAGAAGCAGAGGCCCAATTTGAAGGCATTAATGGTGAAAAGTGTATTTTAAGTTATGTTTGATATATAAAGCATTTTTATAGCAACTGAAGGTAACGTAGTTACTATCCTGGTAGACACCGGCTCCTTGTTCTACGCTTTGCTTTGTCCAACAGATCCGGACTCTCATTGAGAAATGATTATTTCCTGGAGGCGTGGCCTCTGCTGAGGTTTTAAATTTTAACCAATCACTAACGTTTCCCTGTGACATATGTAGTTCAATGCTAAGAAGCTAACCAGAAATTAACTACACTGTAACCCACCGTCCTCCACTGAGCAGCTGAACATGGCAGCTGTTAATATTTGGGCCTGAACGGTTTTGTTCCTCCGCTGCTAAAACTACAGGGAGGCTACGATTATGGAACAGCAGAAATTCAATGTCATTATTCACAACTTCTCCTTCTGTTCTCTGATTGGCCGGCAGAAAATCTGCCAGGCCAATCAGAGTGAATGGGAGAAACCCAAATGGTGCTGGAAAACAGAACTTTATTTGAGCAGAGTTACAGCCACACAATTACTGACTGTGGTATGAAACTGTGTGCCTGGAAAACTCATAATACTGCACCTGTAAACACATAAATATCACCATTAGGCACCGTTTACAGCTAATCTTCAGAAACAAGTCGATGTGGGGTTTAGTTCTTCTTGAAGCCAAACTCGATGAAGAAGCTCAGGTTGGCGATTGAAGATCTGTAATAAAAGAAAAACTCAGTTTATCATAAGAATTGAAATCTGTTTGTGTCTGACCTGGTTCATAAATCAGGATGCAATAATGTGAAACTGCTCCTATGGTTGATGATTAATATGTGAAAAAAACTTTCATTTCAGACATTTTTCCAGTTTTATCAAGAAAGGAACAGAAAGCAAAGATCAGATAATGAGCAGAATGCCGTCACTCTGATGAATGCAGGTATGGAGCCGAGATTATTGCTATTATTCAGATTATTGTGAGTCACATATGTTGTTGTTTTTGTTCAGACAATAAAGATGCTGCAGAAGATGAGAAACAACAAAGCATCTCCATGATGAAGATCTTTAAGAAGGTCAGACACTAAATCCACATTAATCTGTTTTAAAGTTCATCAGATTATTATTACGGTATTTTCCAGACTATAGAGCAGACCTCACTATAAGCCGCATCCACAGAGTTTAAAAAAAATACTGGAAACAAAGATATATAAGCCACACTAGGCTAGAAGACGCTAATATCCCTGCCCCTCTGTTTTTCATTACTCTGCTGGATTTATTGATGACGCAGCCCTCATGTCGACAAATTTGTGACGGATTGGGCCGACTAGCAGACACTCAGACTGACACGGTGACAGAGACGCAAGTTGGATGTGATTCTTGCTGAGACTCTAAAACTCTGTAGCAGGAAGGAATCGATCCTGGAGAAGTTGCTAGTTTTGGTTCAGTGGAACGGCCACACTAATTTGGATGATTGGAATTAACAGAGATGTATTGGTGAGACTTTAGGGCAGGTTAAAATTTAAAATCTACCCGACCTAAAGCTTTCTGCATCTGAACTGGCTCCCCTGTGTTAGCCTGGACTGGCTGGCGATCTCAAATCTCCTGGAAGATTTGTGAACGTAACGCTCCTTCTCTCCTCACTCCCTTCTGTAATCATCCGTGTGACTGTGGAGCAGAGCGCTCCCAAGGACTGGCTCCTGGATAACCATCATATCAGACTGTTGCCTGGGAGACCGAGCTGCATGGTTTCATGGTCATACACATGCAACACACAAACACAGGAAGCAGATGCACTGTGATGTCACTGCCTTTCACTCATATCTTTGTATTACCTGAATGTTGCTACATGTGCCTGTTTTTCCTGATGCTTCTCTTCCTTGCCCTGTCTGTCTAGTTTATTTTATTACTTTGCAAAATTGTGGAGTACTCACTATTTAGACCAATATTCTACTTTTTAGATTATTATGCAGAGAAAATTCTGTTAGTTTTTACAGAAAAACTCCTTGTAGCTTATAATTATGGAGTACTTACAGTTATCTCGAAACCCAGAAAAGGAATTAGAATAAACTTTGAATCCAGAGAAACTACTCATTACCATAGATCAACATTATCAGATCAAGAATCCAGAGAAACCCCTGCTAGGGGTTTCTCTGGATTCCCTGGATTCCTAGTGTCTTAATCATAGTGTCTTAAACATGGGTTATACTTTTTTCTTCTTTTGCTCTCTCCTTTGGTTTCTTGTTTTGTTGGTAAAACTTCCTTACCATACCTTATGGACAGTATGGACCCAGTTAAACTCAGGGGCAAAGTGTGGAAGAACTGGATTGGCTAAGCCTTTTGGGGACTTTAGCTCTCTCACGCTGTTCAGTTTGCAAAGTTCTCTCATTAATAATAATAATATTAACTTAAAAAAGCTAGGAGTAAATCTATCGCTAAGTTGCAGTTATCAGAGCTCTTAAGTTGTTTGATAAATCCAAATGGCACAAAAATGTATATATGAAATTCCTCAACAAAGCATGAAAAGTTGGTATGTTGCTTATGACAAACATTTGACTTGTAAAAGTCTGAGGTTCAAAACGTCCTGATTGGCCAAGGATGAAGATTTTAACCCATTTCTGATGTAAAAGTATACAAGACAATTGTTTTTTCAGCGTTGTCTCTTATGGTTGAGTATTAGGGTCACTTGATGAAAAGAATAAAGATGTTTAGTTAAATTATGAGAAGAAATATCAACAATAATGAAGAAATGACACTGCCACATGGATCTGCGGTAGTCATGTCTTCTGTGAATGAGCTCGGAAATAAGTTATAACATGTTACAGAAACAGTGTTTAAAAATATTTCGCTATTGTTTCTGTGGATATCTAATTGAAATATCACAATATGAGGGAGATGTGAAAAACAACATAGTCAGTGGATCTTTTTAAACATTTTATTTTTAATCCCATGGGCTCTTCAACATTTATGTCGGCTTTCAGGGATTAATCTTTGCTTTGAGGTCTGTGTCGATCTTCCTTTGACTAGTTTCAACCTCTGAAGCGACACAATAAGTCAGGACAGGTTCTGGGTAATTTACATGTTTTGATGGTTTTGGAGATTAATTTTAAAAAAGGCAACATACCATATTAGACCAATAAAAGTCTTTCTAATTAGTTTTCCTTGAGATCTTAACTGGTGTCTTATGGAATCGGATAGTATTTTTGCTAAAATGTGTAGCTCTTTAAGCTCATTGCATTGTTTGCTTCCTGGTTCGGTAAAGGGTTCCTAAAAAGCCACGCCCACAGAAACATCTGTCTCCATAGACATAATATAAGGATAGACC
>NW_006800891.1:10323-29154 GCF_000485575.1 Poecilia formosa | reverse complement strand
ACACACACACACACACACACGTTGAGGCCTTCTGACCTTCACCTGTTTCTCTTCCCATGTCTAACTCCTCCCCTCATTCTCCTTGTCCCCCAACCCCCGACCCCCTGGCCTCAGCCAATGAGGTGAGGGGAAAGCTGCTACTGAAAGTAGTTTTATTGTGAAAGTCCAGCTGCTCACCTTTCTGAAGAGGTGCAGGCCGGCATCTGATGGTCGGTGCGCTGTGGCGGCGCCGCAGGATGTGGGCGGGGCTCTGCAGAGTCCTACCACTGGCAAGGGACAAACTGTCATGTGACCTGCTGCGGGTCAGACGTTTCCATGGAAACAGGGCAGAGACTCCAGCGGCTCTGCAGGTAGACTGAGACAGGAACCAGGTGAAGGGGCAGAGCAACTGACTGGTCATTATGGTTCTGACCAATCACAGCCATGTCTCGTCAGCTTCCTGAACCCTGACCCCTCTGAACTCTGACTTGTCAGAACAGACCAGGCCGACCCAGACCTGAGACAGACCCAGCGGACACCTCAGAACCAAGGCGGGTGTGGCAGAAGTCTGGATTCTGGAAGTGGAGGTTCTGCCCATCACCAGAACCTCGTTATTCGTCTGAAGAGTTTGTGCGTTCTTTGCAAATTTGCTTAAACACCGATTGTTTCCGTCAGTTTCAAGCGGTGAAGCTCCTCCATCTATAAAGATTTTGTTTTCACTATGAAGCGCTTTCGTACAGAGATCGGAGGCGGCTTGGCCCGTTGTCTGACATATTTTCCTTCTCCATCTCATACGGTTTGATCCCAACAGAAGCCATTGTGTTTGTGTATCTTTCTCTTGCACATTGGCTAAAAATGTCCACATATTTTCTTTGTGGTGGTCTCGAAGACATCGGCCTACCTTGCCTCTTGCCTACCAAGATGGCGCGGATCACTTTCAGTCCAGACTAGTGGGAACTATTGCTTTGTTTCAGACACGTGACCCGGATGACGCGCCAAGTTCAGATGAAGGTCCGGAAGGGGAGTTCTCCGGTTCAAATCAGAGCAAAATGGATCACAGCGAGTAGCTAATGCCCTAAATAGGCTGGAACAGCTGAGGCATCTCGGGGAAAGAAAACATGCATATATTTAGGATATGATCCGTATTATCTCAGTATCTTACGGGACGGGTGGCAACCCTATTTAGAACCAAAAGCAGCTTTAGATGACTGACCACTTGTTTCTGCCGGGTGAGTGGCGAGTTGTGCTATTTTAAGTAATTTTATGATAACGATGCTATTGCTAACAACAAACTATGTTATTTTATGAGCTTGAATCTCCTGGTAAATCATTTATTTAGCTTCTGTAAACCCAAATTCATGCTGGAGTTGTACGTTAATGTTGAGTCGCTGCTGGATTCGGGTCCAATGTAGGTCAACGATTGGCTCCGATCTACAGAAACCCCGAGTTCGTGTCTGTTCGTGTCTGGACACGAAGCATGTGGGGGAACAGTAACAGCTCACTGTCTGTATGGCTGGTAGGTTATATTTAATTTATTTAGCTTTTTATTAAGCATTAAAGTCCCACTGAATAAACGTTATTATTTCCTGTCCGTGACTCGGCACTGAGCTAGCTGCTAACAACATTAGCACTCTGAGGACAATCATGCTAGGGCATAAAAATAATATATCTGACCTTACATATGAACGCTTGGCTTTCTAAGTAACTGTCCAATAAAACAGCTGGAAATACAATTTAAACGATGCGATGGTTTCCTGTCAGAAAGTGGCGCTGCAAACTCTGGCATTGGTAGTTTTTGCACCTCCTGCTTTTAGCTGTAGATTGTTGATTCACGTTTCTCCTCTTTTTCAGTACGTTTTTTTAAAATGAACTCCCTTGTGACCAACTACCTTTGAAACACGAAAATAACTTTTATCTTTCTCTATTAGAACGGGTGGAGCAACTGTACAGGACAGACTTTAGACATTTTGATGCTGGATCAGCAGATTTACTCAATCTGTATTGCGTGACTTCTTCTTCTTCTTCTTGGTTTTTATTGGCGGTTGGCAATAAACTTTCAGTAGCATTACCGCCACTTACTTGTATGGAGTGTGGTTCGTGATGATCTATATACTTTTACTTCATACCTAATCCCTACAATAATTTCTGACTAAACATACACTCACACATACACACCTACTTAAATAATCTTACTTGCCTTTGCGTGACGTCGGTGCAGCCCAGCAATAATCTGCTGAAGAGGCGGGGCTTTACTAAAGCCTGACCAATCAGGTTGCTGCTCATTCGTCTGAGCAAGTAATACTTCCTGCAGGATCTCAGGTCAGGAAGTTTTCACTCGCTCATTTAGTTTGGATCTCATTGTTTTATTACTGACAGAAATCTTTCAGACTCACCTTCTGGCCTCTGATTGGACGATGGCTGGGTCTGCAACAGGAAGTCAGGTCAAGTTTATTAGTCTAGAACATTTGAGCAACAAGGCACTTCAAAGTGTTTTACATCAAATGAACATCACTGAGTCATTAATTGATAAACTATACATTATCAAAATGTTGGTCAATTATTCATATTTCATTAATCAAACTCCAACCAGCTGGATTTTTTGTCAGAAAGGAGCTCAGGGTTTCATCTGTTTTGCAACAGCAGATCTTTAATCCATTCAGTTATTTCTAAACTACCAGCAGTTTAAAGTCTCTCCTCTCAGTGAAGGGCTAGAAAGACAGAAAGTCAAGAAATACAATGTTCAAAAAATAGCAGGGTTGACATCTTATTCTGGGGATGGAGGTCAGATGGAGGTCAGATGGAGGTCAGATGGAGGTCAGAAGGAGGTCAGATGCTAGAAGGTGAACAGGTGTCTCAGGTGATGGCACCAGATGTCACCTGGTTTTTCTCACCTGCCAGTCTCCTCCAGTAACAAACCGCTGTTCAACCAGCTAAGCCCCGCCTCCCACAGACAGGTATCCTGGCTGCAGAGACGCTCTGCATCCCAGCTGGCGTCACCTG
This sequence comes from Poecilia formosa, assembly GCF_000485575.1. Taxonomy (NCBI): domain Eukaryota; kingdom Metazoa; phylum Chordata; class Actinopteri; order Cyprinodontiformes; family Poeciliidae; genus Poecilia; species Poecilia formosa. The sequence continues at coordinate 26,175 of NW_006800891.1, read as the reverse complement.
GATGGGTCAAAGGTGAATCTGGCTTCACTTTGTCTGCTGATGAACATCTGGTTCCACGATAGTCTCTGAAAAAAGTAGAGCAGATGTTAAGCTCCTGCCCAGCTCAACTCACCTGTTCTGCTCTGATGGGAAACCATTACAGGCCTAATAAAGGTTGAACAAACAGACTACATTTTCTCCAAATGCTTGCTATATTAATGGAAATACTGACACATAAATGCTGTCAGCTTGTATCAGTTATGGCTGAGCATGCACACAAACGTGTGGATTAAATGGTGAAACATAGTTTCTGTTTGACGTCCCGCTAATCATAAACGTTTGTGTTTCTGCTCCAGTGCAGCAGGGGGCGCCGCTCCAGGCGACGGAAGTCAATATTCATTTTGGAGAACTGACTCTGGAGCCACAGAGTTACCTAGCAACAGAGCCTCTGAGGTCGGTCACGAGACGGCTCGGCCCCGCCGACTCCTTCCTGTGGACGTCCGTCAGGACTAGCGTTGCCCCAGCAACCGCAGGCAGGGCTGATGGCGAGTAGAGGGCGGAGTCTATGCCGCTGTCCACCGACACGCCGCTGAGACAGGCGAGCTGAGGCGTCGAGGTCCTGCCGTCACTGCTGCTGCTGGACAACGTGTTGCTGCAACTTGAGCAACTTGTGGCTGCAAACTGCAGAGTCGTGTTCAGGTTGGACTGACAAAGTTTAAGAACGATTTCTGGCGTTTCGGTCGACTCACCTGCGGCCGCCGGCTGCCATTTCTGTCTGCTGGACTCGCTCGCTGAGGAAGACGAAGAGGAAGACCGTGGAGTCTGGTTTCTGGACGGGAACACGAGCAGACAGGCCGGGTCAGGGTGAAGATTAAAACAACCGGGTCAGCAGAACCCCCAGCTTCATGGGACCGAGCTGCGGCAGAACCATCTCAGGAAGCTAAACGCCCAGTCGTTCAGCTCTTACTCTGGAAGCCAAACGGATCCTGGTTCCAGTTCCACTCACCTCTGTCTCTACTGGGCTGGTGTTGCGTGGACCCGGTGCGTCCATCAGAACCGACAAACCAATCAGGAGGAGCTCTGCAGGGCGGATCAACACGGTAGTCACATTGCTGTCAAGGTCCTTTTCTGCTGGGGAACCTGGTTCTGTTCCAATTCGGTTCTGGTCCAGTTCTAACCTGATGTCGTTCTTGATGTCAGAGGAAGAGCTCAGTTGGACTGGACTCTGATTGGACGGTGTTCTGGCATTAGGCTGGGCTGCAGAGCTCCCATAGGGGCAGGAAGTGACATCAAGGTCCAGTCTGACCTCCAGCAGGGGGAGCCGTTGGGTCTCAGAGAAACTCCTGAAGATGAAACTTTGAGTCAGAGTGAAGCTTCAAAAACTGAACCGTAGTTCTTGATCTGAACAAGTTCAGTTGAGTTCACACATCTTTGAAAACACCATTCATTAATAATGAAAATAAATAAACATTTATTCAAAATATTAATCATATTATCACTCATTAAAATAAAACTGAATACGTTTCCTCCTGCTCACAGGTCAAAGGACATATTTTCCTTTAAATGTTTTTTTTCTCGACACCAGAAACCAGATCAGGGACAAATTGTGTTTCCAGAACAAATGCAGATGTCAGGGTCATGTGACCTCTGACCCCTGGACCCCACAGAATGAAACCGTACAATTTCCATTTAAAGCCGCTCTGGTAGATCTACTGCTGCCCTGAAATTTCTCAAACACATCCTTCTTTTAGATTTGACTTCAGGTAAACAAGAACATTTCTTTCTCCTCGATAGCTGCAGGTCACCATACAAAACCTCTTGGGATCATGGTTCTGGTGGCCCTTCGTGGTTCTGGTTGGTTCCAGCCAACCAGGTGCAGAGAGATGTTGATGTCACAGGAAACAAGAAGTGAAATATTTTCTACCTGCGTGGCGTCCCGTCTCTGAGGGGCGGGAGTACGATGGCGCTGACGTTCGCCGATGTCCTCAGCAGCTCGATCATCTGCTCGTGAGAAAGTGTTGCCACGGGAACTGAGCAGATTTCCACCAACCGGCAGCCGGGGCGAAGACCCGCCTGCCAGGCGAAACCGTGGGCCTCGACGTCGGCCACCACACCCTCAAAGTTGACGTGAAAGCCCAGCTGACCGAGGCGGTTCCTCCTCAGAGTCACGGCTGCCCCCGCAGCGCCGTGGGTCACCGTCTGAAAGTTAACATGACCGGGTTATAATGCGCTTAAGGAGGTGGTTGGAGAGGGGTCGGGGACCAATGGGAGCCCTGCTCACCTTCAACCGTTGCGTGATCTCCTGGGAGTCCTCCCAGCGGCCATCCCGTGTGGAAAACGCCACGCAAAGTCCGTGTTGGTAGAACACCTGGATGGATCCGTGTGCGGTGTTCCAGCCAATCACATCCCTGCATGAACAGTGAAACACCACCTTTCTGCCCGCCTCCTCTATCAGCACCAGCAGCTCGCTGGAGACGGCCAGTCGGCAGGCGACTGCGACAGAACTGCGGGGGTCGCGAACCGTCACGCTCCAGGTGAGGGCGCCTGCACTCTGCAGGTAGGCCAGCGGATGCGGCGCCAGACGCTCCTTTTTCTTTCCGCCCAGAGAGATAAGGCTGAAGCGGACACCAGAGGAGGAGTCCAGTGGTGTCGTCGTTACAAAGCTGTTCACCAACTGCTTCAGCTGTTCCTTGCGAGCACGCGTTGCCATGGTGACAAACGACTCGGACTTGTGGGTGGCGTGTTTGGCATTGATGATCTTGGTCAGCAGGAAGTCCACGAAGGCAGAAGAGGCAGGAGCTATCCAACCAGATGGGATTGATGGACCAAAGGGAGGGACGCCCCGGGACCTAGATACGGCAAGACTGAAAGACACAGCAACTTCACACCTGGAGTCAGACCTGGGACACTTCACTTCCTGCGGACAAAGTCTAACCTGTAACAGGTGTGCTGGGTGCAGGGTCGGTGGACTCTAACAATGATGAAAACATGCTGGAGGTCGGCACGGTTGATCTGGGGCTTAAAGGGCGGAGCATCAGGTTCCTGGAAAATCACGGTGACATCGTTCCCAACAAGGTGTGACCTCAGCACCTGAAAATGAAAACCATGATGAACTCTGCAGTTCTCCTGTAGCGCTGTGGAACCCCCCTACAGCAGAGCACCATGTAGTACCTGACCAGAACCATCGGCATCAGTTTGTAGCAGGGCAGAAACATGGAATGTCAGCTGAAATTCTCCAAACATCATGGAAACAGTTGGACTTTCTGTTGAGTTGCCTGAAAGGAGACAGAAACGGATCTGGATTGCAAAGAGATTTCAGTTGCAGTTTTATTCACAACCCAGAAGGAAATTGGTTTGCGCTAAGCATCAAAAATAGAAAAAACAGAAAACATCCACAAAAAAAATCTCCTTCACTCAGTGAGGACACTTATCGGGACCAATAACTCATGCCCTAGTGCACTAAGTGCATGGCACTCTCAACGTCACCTGCTTTGATTCACGTATGAGCTTCAGTGCCATCCCGTCCTGACCCACCGGTCCTGTCCTGACCCACCGGTCCTGTCCTGACCCACCGGTCCTGTCCTGACCCACCGGTCCCTGACCCATCGATCCCGTCCTGACCCACCGGTCCCTGACCCATCGATCCCGTCCTGACCCACCGGTCCCATCCTGACCCACCGGTCCCATCCTGACCCACCGGTCCCGTCCTGACCCATCGGTCCCATCCTGACCCATCGGTCCCGTCCTGACCCACCGGTCCCGTCCTGACCCACCGGTCCCGTCCTGACCCATCGGTCCCGTCCTGACCCACCGGTCCCGTCCTGACCCACCGGTCCCGTCCTGACCCACCGGTCCCGTCCTGACCCACCGGTCCCGTCCTGACCCACCGGGTCCAATGGGACGTTGGTCCCTCTGCAGCTGGAACAGCTTCAGCTCTTCAGGCTGCCCACCAGGTCTAGCAGAGAGTTTATGCGGATTTCTGACCACATTTGTGAGGTCACACACTGATGTGGGACGAGAAGGCCCGGCTCTCAGTCTCTGCTCTGATTCATCCCGAGGTGTTCTGATCGGGTTGAGGTCAGGACTCCGAGCCAGGCTGTCCATCATGTCTTTATGGACCTTGCTTTGTGCTCTGGTCCACAAAGGGTCCAGATCCAAACTGTTCCGTTCCCACTCAGATGGGATCCTGGACATGTCCAAGATGTCTTGGTCTGCTGAAGCAGTCAGAGTTCCTTTCACTGGAACCAAGGGTCCAAGCCCAGCTCCTGAAAAACAGCCCACACCATGATCCCTCCTCCACCAAACTTTACACTTGGCCCAATGCGGTGAGACGAGTGCTGTTGTCCTGGCAACCGCCAAACTCAGACTTGTCCATCAGATTCCCAGATGGAGAAATGCGATTTGTCACTCCAGGGAACGTTCCTCCACTGCTCTAGAGTCCAGCAGCGGCTTTACACCTCTACATCCAACGCTTTGCGTCACTTGGTGATTTTTGGCATGGGTGCAGCTGGTCGCCATGGAAACCCATCCCATCAAGCTGTCTGTTCCTGTGCTAATCTGAAGGCCACATGAAGCCTGGAGGTCTGCAGTGATTGACTCTGCAGAAAATTGGCGACCTCATCACACTATGAGCTTCAGCAACTGCTGACCGTCAGTTTACGTGGCCGACCACTAGGTGGCAGAGTTGCTTCCATTTTCATATAATATGGCTGACTGGAATATTTAGGAGCGAGGAAATTTCAGGACTGGATTTGTTGCACATCCCATCACAGTTCCAGGCTGGAACTCACTGAACTCCTGAGAGCAAAACATTTGTTCTCAAATGTTTGTAAAAACAGTCTGCATTCAAACACCTGATTCCATTAATTTGGATGGATGAGCAAATATTTTTGGCAAATATAGTGTATAAATTAAAAAAAAACCTAGAAAGCGGCCTGGATACTCCAGTCAAAGCCCGGGGATTAAGAATGAAAGAAAACTGACAACGCCGTGTTCTGGTCTTACACATCAAACTCTCTTCAGAGTGGATGTTCAGGTTGAGAATCAGGTTAGCCTTAAGTAATCAGGGTAATTTTTTCCCATTTCTGTTAGATTCACTTCTTTTATTAAGTTAAAGATTTTTTTAAAGTCCTTAATTTCTTTTAAGCACAAAAAGAAATCAAACGAGAACAAAGACCGTTCAGTGCATCTGTTCTCGCGTGGTTTTAGTGTCACATGACCAGCCAAACGTCAGCGTCTCATTGGACAGCTGCTGGTCAGGAGACACCGTCTGTCGCTGCCGCAGGTCGGCCTCGAGAACTTGTAGGTCCTGGAGAACATCATGATCCACTGAAGGTTCTGCTCGGGTGTTCTGGATAAGGGAAACATCTAGAATCTCCAGAACCTTTTGGACCTGGCCTGAGATGGTGGGCTCGAACATCCGTGACCCGGATAGAAGTTCTGGTTTGGTCAAATATCTAAAAGTGGACCTGACCTTGAACAGAACATATTTAGATCATAAGAAAGCAGGCTCTGGTACCAGAGTTCTGCTGGTCTTGGTGCTTGTAGAAACTCTTCACCGGGTCGCTGTGGCCCAGCAAGTTTAGGAACTGGGTCAGGGCAGGACTGCTGGTCTCTCCCGTGTTCTGACCGGCCCGGCTCAGCTGCAGGTCCACTCTGTGCTGGAGGATGAGCTGCAGGAAAACAGGAAGACGGAGGACGGATCAGAACCAGCGCGTCAAGAGTTGTGATGATAAACCTGTCGGTCCAACTCCAGTGTTTACGCCACATTCTGCTCTGCCAGAACCAGAACCACCCGTCCTTTCTACTGCTACAAGGTCCAACGTCATGTTGCTTTTTGATGTCAGAACGTGGATCAATCCAGCAACACCAGAACCTCCACTGAAGAGAACTGCAGACTGCTTTACAGTGTCCTGGTTCCAGTCCAACCACATTTAGTGTGGTAATAGGGACCAGCAGAACCTTGTCCAGAACCGTGGAGAGAAAGGAAAACAATTCCTGCTTTTCAACACTGTAAGGTCTGTAGGACTTCCAGAACCACCAGAACAGGCAGTAGGATCAGCAGAACCAGCTCACCTCCTGCTGGTCCAGTTGCAGCAGCAGGTCTGGGACTTGGGGGGAACGGCTTGCCGCTCGCAGACTCTGGATGTTGAGTTCTGGGACCACAAATTCCAGGACATCCTTCAGGGGAAGACCTCGACCCGTCCCGTGTTTGGACGAAGGGACCGAGTCCTCCATGATGGATCCTCTCAGGGTGGACAGCTGAGGAGAAACAGGAAGCTGCTAATTAGACCATGAGATCTTGCGCTGACCCGGGTTGGTTGGATCAGTTACCTGGCCAGTCCGGAGGATGATCCTGTAGCAGAACCTGGTCGGGTTTCCTCCATCATCCACAGCATCTCGACGGACGCTCAGGGAAACCGGACCGAACTTTGGATCAACGCCAAAATAATTCTGGTGATCTAGAGGGACAGGAGCCAGGAAACGGGTCACAGAACCTGAAACAGCTAAACACTGGGACCAGAACTGGGACCAGGTCTTACCTTTGGTGTAGAAGTATTTCTGGTAGTACGTGGCTCCCAGGTCCAGGAACTCGTCCGTCCCCCTGAGGTCTGCAGGACAGCGCTTGCTTCTTGTGGACACCTCCAGGACAGAAACGGCAGCATTGGTGCCGGTGGAGCTGCTGAGCCGGGTCAGGTCCAAGTTCTGGTCCATTTCCCCTCCAAGCTCATTCAGGAAGTGAGGACAGGCTAGGACCAGAGCGCTGCTCCGTTCGTCACCATCCTGGTCCTCATGTCCTATTAACGGCAGCAGATCAGGAGCCTCTGCACAGGGACGTCCCTTTGCTACAGTGACGAGGACACTCTGAACATCATAATGAGAGAACCACCTGTGAGGGGTCAAAGGGCAGCCGCTGTCCTGGTACACCTCAACGCTGTTGGTCCGCTGAGGCTTCAGGCGGCCGAGGACAGACGTCTCCATCTTCTTTCTGTGATCTCTGTCAGTGTCCTGTCCTGGAACGAAGACAATGTCCCCACGTGCGATCTGGACAGCCGCCTGCAGGCTGGGAGAAAGCACGGTAGAGATGGTGTCAGGCTCAGGCATGGGAGGAGGAGCACTGGGCTCCTGGTCCAGAACCTCCCAGAACCCCGCTGAGCTCAGCAGGTCCACGCTGGACGAGCTCCCGTGTCTTCTGGTCAGCGTGGCTGCGGGACCGGCGTCCTCAGAACCAAAGTCAAAGTCACTGATGGTCGCCTCGCTGTTGCTCCTCTTCATCCTCACCAGACCTGTCCTGGAGAACTGGACGCCGATCTCCGACTGACCTGACAGGGCCAGATTGTCCTCCAGAAACTTCCTAGAATGTCCATCCAACTGGCTCGGTCCCAGCCTGTCAACTCTTGAGGGAGGCCGGGCGTTCTCTATCTCCCGCTTCTTTGACCAGTTTGACACACGGGCGCGAACCCCCATCTGAGGAACAGCTGGAGATCCCTGGGTCTGTGGAGGACCCATGACCTCCAGAGACTCTCAGCTGTCCACAGGTCTTCTAATTAATGAGTAACGTTCACGAAGTCCACCAAGATCTTTGTCCCAGTCCTGAATCAGTGATCAGAATTCCTCCTGCTGCTGTCTGTGGTCCATCGGGTCCAGTCGGTCTACAGATGAGACGTTCCTTTGGACCTGAAAGGCAAAAAGAACAGTTGAGGAACTGAAAGGGTAGGACGACAGAACAACTGGGTTATGGCTGGAGGGAGGATGACAGCCTCAAGGATCTTGGGGTCAAAGTTCAATCTGAACAAACTCCAACTTGTCCTTTCTCACATTTTTTACACTATTCTGATACTTTATGGAACTTGGGAGTATTTCATAGTTTTCAGAAATGCAGAGTTAAATCTTCCATCTGTACTTTGGTGAGACATTCGTCCACCAGGAGGCCCGTCTCTGAACCTGTGGACAGACATCACCTGACTCCTAGTGGACGCTGGAGACGAGATGTCCACAGAGCTCAGCCTGGGGTTCTTCTGGTGCTGACCCGATGTTGTGGGTCAGAACCAGCTCCAGGACAACATCAGTCCTGTTTACTGATTCCAATCAGCTGATTGCTGTGTGACATCACTTCCTGTATTACAGAGCTGGCTGATTTCATCTTTGGATAAACCTCCAGGAAATCCTCTTCCTCATCAGCAGAACCGCTGGTTCTGGTGGACCTCCGCCTGGATGAGTCAGTTACTTAGTTCACCTGTAGTTTAACTAGTTGGTACTAGTTAGTTTAACTAGCTCGCCCTTAACCAGCTAACCTAGTTCACCACTAGTTAGTTCAACTTGTGAGACTCGGTTCTGTCTCAGAATCTAGAATCTGTCGGATTCTGCTCAAGATGGGCCCAAACTGGACTAAACTCAGTCCACAATGTCCGGTACCGAGCCTGGGCTCGGCGGGTCGTCTGAAGGGTTGCCAGTGTGCAGCTGGGAACATATTCTCAGGAACCGGTTCTGTCGGTCCAAAAACACACAGAGGTTCTCCGGGAAGCTGGTTGATCAGAACTTCCAACTGGACTGACTTTAACATCGTGCACCGGCTGCAGATTGCAACACTTTATTTACTAACGGAACCCGAACACATCGGAACCGGAGGTTCGGAGTTCTGCTGGACTCTGCGGGAGTTCTGGGAGCAGATGGAACCAGCTTCCCATCAAGTTCGAACATTCTGGATGTTCTGATGCAAGCTAAACAAAATCAAACAGACCCAGAAAGTTCTGAAAACACCCTCCGAACTCAGTAGAGTCCAAAGGTCCCAGAACCACAACCAGGATCGAACTTCACACAATAACTCATGGTTCTAAAAGTGGTTAGAACCAGAACAACTCACCAGTAACGCCATAAACACTCCCTGCCGAACCGGAACCACTTCCGGCAGGCTCTCTAACTGGTACCGGGCTGAACTGGTCCCCTGAAAAACTCTGCTCTAGGTTCGGTTCTGTGGTTTCTGGTCCCGACTGGGAAAAGTTTCTCAGCTGTTTCCGGTCGGAGTTTCGGCTGGTGCTGCCTTCACTTACGGCTCGGATTATTAACTACTTTGCTCTGAAGATTCGCTCAAAAGATCTGTTCATCCTTCATCAGAACCAAGCCGCCACCACCACCATCATCACCACCATCATCATCATCATCACCATCATCATCACCATCATCATCCCCAGCAGCAGAAGCAGCGCTTCATGTGGTTGAAAAAGAGAACAAATATGCTCTTTGCTGCCACCTGGTGGAAGCGAAGGGAAGCTGGGGGATTTATTGATCGGTGTTTCTAAATTATTATTATTATTACCTTTTTAAAGGTTAATAAAACGTTAACCTTTTTAAAGCTTTAGGGTTGTAAAACCTTCAACAGGATGAAAACCAGCAGTCAAGGTGAAAAAGGCAACAGCAGGCTTCAGCAGATTTTCAGAGCTCTGTGTGTTTTTTTTTTTTTTATTTCTTTGGAAATCAAATGTATAAGCAAATATATGTAAATGTATAAACATCTCAGAAGGTGCAGCTTCTGGCTCTTGGTCACATCGATGGTCAGGCAGAGCTTCAGAGAACATCTCCTGCGTCTGCCTGCTCTCCTCTAACAGAACCTGACTGGTGGTTTTCCTTCCAACTAACTTATTCTGAGTGGAACAATGGAAATAGAGGCTTGTTCCCTTATGAAGGGTCACCATGGCAACTGATGCCAATGAGAGCATCAAAATAACTAATGAAAGTTCCAGTGGAAACTTGTCTGAAGCCGATGGACACTAGAGGACAGAAAGACATGCAGAGACCCGAGGAGAGACTAAGACTTGATGGACACACAGGAACGCTCTGAGAGCCTGAAGCAGACAGACAGAGACATGTTGCAGCCTGAAACAAAACAGAAACGGTTACGCCCTGTGGACCAGAACCTGTTTCTGGAAGAGCAGAACGAGTTTCTGGATCAGCTTCATGTCGATTCAGGAAAAGAACTGGAAGGACCACACCCGCTGGAGACGCTCAACGTTTTATTTAGGTTTTCTGCAAAACGTTCTGCATAGTGTTGATCAATTCCAGAGGACTCCAAAGCTTCCCCTATCAGTGACCTCTGATGAGGGAGAACCACTGCATCATAGCCACAGCTGCCCTGGACCAGTGCATCAGAAATCCATCCCTAGTTTATGAATCCGTCTCCCTAAAGGGTTGATTTGCCCCTTTCCTCATCTTGTCAGGTCCCGCCGATCTGATTGGCGGTTTGATCACCAACAGCCGGCGGCAGGAAGCCGGGCAGACTTCAGTTTTTGTCCAGGGTTCAAGATGTCTCTGAATTCTGTCTCCAGGCGAACTCCAGGAACTTTGAAGATGGACACAGCTGAAAAACAGCAAATTATACTTTAATTCAAGTAATGTGGATTTTCTTCTGTGTATAAGATGTGATGCTGACGTTAGAAGGTCCTGAACATGATCTGGTCATGCAGAAGCTGCTGATGGTTAAAAACCTTCTGAACTCTCAGTGAGGAGACGCAGCCTCTCCGCTAAGCTCCGGTTGTCCTGCAGCACAGCTGACAGCTGGAAGTGCTGCCCCCTGCTGGCTTCAGAGACTAGCCAATCAGAGCACAGCTTTACTTAGACTGTTAAACCAACCTGTTCACAGGTGGAGCTTATAGTGGATACATTTAGCAAATCTGAATATAAAATCTTTCCACAATGGTTCTATATTGAACCCTCAATATTACACATTCACCTGAAAATAATTTTTTTGTAGCTCGTTAGCAGGTGGTGGTCTTACCATCTCTGAGGTGCATGATGGGAGCAGGAAGCGTGCTAAAATATGGATGCTGCAAAGCCTCCTGAGCTGAAATCCGTTCCGTCGGAACCAGCCTGAGCATCTTCTGGGCCAGGTCATCAGTCTTACAGGAGAGCTGCTCCAACCTGATGCAGAGGAGCAGAGACTGAGCATAATGCATGTTAGCAGCTCCTCCATCCATCCATTTTCTAACACCTTTGTCCCTCATGGGGTCAGGAGGTGCTGGTGCCTTCAGCTGTCAGCGGGCGAGAGGCGGGGTCACCTGGACAGGTCACCACTCTGTTGCAGGGCAACACAGAGACAGACAGGACACACAACCATGCACACACACTCACACCTAGAGAGAATTCAGAGAGACCAGTTAACCTGACAGTCATGTTTTTGGACTGTGGGAGGAAGCCGGAGTACCTGGAGAAAACCCAGCATGCACAGGGAGAACATGCAAACTACATGCAGAAAGACCCCGGGCCGGGAATCGAACCCAGAACCTTCTTGCTGCAAGGCATCAGTGCTACCAACTGCACCACTGTGCAGCCTGTTAGCAGCTCCTGTTAGCATCTAAACCCAGGATTAGCTTTTATTTAACAGCTTAGCACTACTCTCATCCAGGTCCATTTGGGATGTTTATCCCTAAAGCAGGCAGCACAGTGGGGTAGTTGGTAGAATTGATGCTTTGCAACAATCCTAGCCTGAGGAAAAGGAGTTAACATATTGTCTCCTGGAATGCCAGGTTTTCCCCAGGTACTGCAGCTTCCTCCTGCCATGGTCTCTCTAAATTAGCCCTAGCAAGCATCCTTGTCCTGCCTTTATCTATGATGGCCCAGACACCTGTCCAGGGTGTCCCTCTCCTCTCACATAGCCCATCTCCCGGGCCCCTGGCCACGCCCCCAAGTGTTAACCCAGTAAGTATACACAGGCAGCCAGTGGCGATTAAAGCAACCCTGTTAAACACTTTATCTGCCAAATCTTAGACTTTAGATTAGTCTTAGCTTTTTTTGGTGAAGGCGGATGCTTTTTTCCTCTGCTTTCTTCCTGCCCTGCCCCCTGTTTTTGTCCTGACTTTTTCTCTTTTTATTTTGAACCCTTTCTATGCACATCCTCCAAATCTACAAATTATGGATCTGGTCAGCTGCTCTCAATGCAATTGATCAAATTGTCTCGAGGAGAAGACTGGGCAGAGGAGAGCCCTCCTGTCCTACGGGGACACACCCAGAGGGATACATCCTGGATTTATTTGGATTCATGATAACAGGATTTCTGTTTGGAGTTGGCAGATACCTGGCATGTCGACAAATTTGTGACGGATTGGGCCGACTAGCAAACACTCAGACTGACACGGTGACAGAGACACCGTGTCAGTGGATGTGATTCTTGCTGAGACTCTAAAACTCTCTAGCAGGAAGGAATCGATCCTGGAGAAGTTGCCAGTTTTGGTTCAGTGGAACGGCCACACTAATTTGGATGATTGGAATTAACAGAGATGTATCGGTGAGACTTTAGGGCAGGTTAAAATTTAAAATCTACCCGACCTAAAGCTTTCTGCATCTGAACTGGCTCCCCTGTGTTAGCCTGGACTGGCTGGCGATCTCAAATCTCCTGGAAGATTTGTGAACGTAACGCTCCTTCTCTCCTCACTCCCTTCTGTAATCATCCGTGTGACTGTGGAGCAGAGCGCTCCCAAGGACTGGCTCCTGGATAACCATCATATCAGACTGTTGCCTGGGAGACCGAGCTGCATGGTTTCATGGTCATACACATGCAACACACAAACACAGGAAACAGATGCACTGTGATGTCACCGCCTTTCACTCATATCTTTATATTACCTGAATGCTGCTACATGTGCCTGTTTTTCCTGATGCATTTCTTCCTTGCCCTGTCTGTCTAGTTCAGAGGTGCTCAATATGTCAATCTCGATTGATCGCGGAAGGTTTTGAGTTGATCTCAGCAGTAGGTGACAAACTGAACGTCACCAGGACGCTGAGAACTAAATAAAAAAAGGGACTCAAAGAGCAACTGACCATCAGAGCAGGAGCTCAGGGGAACGCTTATTAATAATCGCAAAATAAATATCAATCCTGAAAACCTAATAACGAAAAGGACTGAATGTTATGTTTTCAATGTAATCTCTGCTTGGGTTTAGAGAGCAGGCGGTTGCCACGGCAACAGGCATGCTAAAGGACAGAGAGTAAAAAGGTACTCATGGTTTAGAGCTGATCACCTGTTCAGGTTGTTTTGTTTACCTGCGGCGAGTTCAGCCGTTCCTGAACGTTCAATAAACAACAAACTTGGACTAATGACCTCGTTCGTCTGCAAGTATACGTCATTCACAACAAAAATATGACAAATATATTTCATTAAGTAACAAACAAATGGCTTCTACCGTAATAATTATGTAATTAAATTAATTGTTTAATATTTGTAAAACTAGCTTGCTGCTCTCTGGCATCTCGTGCTGAGTTCAGACTCTGAGAGGATTTTCCTCCATCAAACATGATATTAATTTCTGTTTCTTATTTTGTGGAAATATTGATGTTTATGAGATTTTCTCCCAAATTATAACCTTTATAGCTACACTGCTGAAAATGAGGAGCAACATTCACAAATGACATTGAAATAAAATCCAGTCCAACATTTGAGGTGATTCCTCTGGATCCTGTTTTAGGAAAAATATCTAAACTTCACGAAATGTGCTTTAACCTAACAGAGCTCTGTGGTTCCTCCTATCAGACTGAAATGTCTCATATTTCGGTCATCAAACCAAAGTTCAGATCTACCATAACTGACTGACACCTGCTGATCTCTGGTTTGCAACCAGATTCTGACTGAGAAACCACCCAGATAGCACATGATGGTAATTCAATTATAGTCAGAATAGTTGATTTTTGGTTGAGGTCGGCAACTGATGGTGGATCAACCATCAAACAATCATCCAATTCTAGCCAATTAACTAATATTGAAAATATGTAATTGAATCAATGTTGTTTTGTGGTCGAATTTTAATAGTTGAAACGCCAACGTCGAATCCAGGGTTTTTCCAACACTGGTCCTCAGGACACACTGCCTTGCAAGTTTTAGGCATTTCCATAATTCAGCACAGATGATTTTAATTGATGGCTGATTGACAGGATTTTGCTGAACTGAAAACCTGCAGGTCAGCTGGCCTTGAGGACCCTTGTCTAATCAATTTTAAATCTAAATATGCCGTTTGTTGCACCCCTCCTCCTCAACTCCCCGCTCCCCCTAAACCTTCCCCTCATTACCCCCCATGCCCCCTCCTTGTGCTCTGGGTCAGAACATTTTATTACTGGGTTAATCATGTTTCAAATCAAGCACTACATGTTGAGAACAGTGGGTTGTGATTCCTTTCTGTACATTTTCTTACTTGTCTGTAAATTTTATTACTGACTGTGCATGATGTGTTGACACAAAAATATCTAGTCACTGCAGCAGTGGTTCGATCCGCCTCCCCGTTTTTACTCCAGTGGTTTGTCCCAAACAGCCACTTTGCTGCTGGCTTGTTTGCAACCGGCTTCCGAATTGGATTCTACTTTGAGCAGTTTTATGGTAAGTTTGGCAACATTACTTTGATCTTAAAAGTGTTTATTGAAAAATAACTGCATTGTTTTGTGCCCATAGTAATCCTACAATGGATCCTTAATGGAGCAACCAGAAAAGCACAAAAAGAAATAGAAAGGATCAAACAAATCACCTTAGCTACAGCTAGGAAAACAATAACAGAAGCGCGAACCAAACCAAATCCGACAACCAACAAACCGCCGCAACTACAACAGGATCAGGCTCAACAAAATAAAAGAGACAGGATAGGAGAAAGTGAACAAACACAAACAATCCCCACATCATGGGTACATACACCTAACACACAGAAAGGAACAGGGACAGATAATTAAACTCAAGGGAACCCTGAGCCCCGCTTGCACCCACAAAACTCACACGATAATGCCACAAAAACAAGCCTGATCCACAACTCACAGGAACCCGCCTCCTCCAGCCGACCAACCCTTCCAGACATCCTCAAAACCTCACTCAAACCAGTAGCAACGGGGAGCTGTGGTGGCGCAGGGGCAAAGCACCACCCATGTATTGAGGCCTTAGTTCGCAGGTTCGATTCCCAGCCTGGCGACATTTGCCACATGTCTTCCCCATCTCTCATAACCCTCTTTCCTGTCAAACTACTTTCAAATAAAGGCCACTAGAGCCAACAAAATCTTAAAAAAAAAACAAAAAAAAAAACAGTAGCAACAATCCCTAGACCTTTGATCACCACCCACACCCACCAGGGCAACAAAATGGCAAATTGGCACTTAACCCCCAACAAATCAGTAATAATCCTAGGAGATTCCAACCTCAAAAGATTACCCAGGCCCACCAATCCTAACATCCAAACTGACTGCTACCCTGGAGCACAATTCAAACACGCCAACCACATCCTAAAGAAAACCAAAACCTGCAGCGAAATGTCCCAGAAACTGCACCACCACATCATCCCACCAATTCCAGACAAAATTTCACACAGCAGACGACAGAATACACTGGACACCACACAGCACAACACATCTGGGAACACCGGTGCAGCACTTTAAACTGCTAAATGACAGGGAACCTTCCATCCCACACAGATCCAACTAGGGACCTCCACCAAAAAAAATGGAGATACTTTTCTGACCATTTCTGTAAGAGTTTTTCATATTGTTTTTTATATTTACGTTATATATAATTTTTTAGATATTTCCTATCATTTTTAGATTATTTGCTTTTCTATACTCTTTGTACACTTTTGATCCACCTTGAACATTATTAGAAAACATTTTTGTTACTAGGATTTGAACTTTGAAAAACCCTCCACATTCAGGAAGCACAAGCACCACAACAATACTCACACCCTTCCATCTCTCACTCCTCCTCTTTCTCTCCCTTCCTCCTGTTTTTCCCTCTCTCCCTCTTCTTCATTCTATTCTTTTCTCCCCTCTCTCCCCAGTTGCTCTCCTCCTCCTCCTCCTCCCTTCATAAACCCTCACCAAACCTTTATCCTAACCCTAACCTCCCCCACCCTTTTCTCCTCT
>NW_006800891.1:0-10247 GCF_000485575.1 Poecilia formosa | reverse complement strand
CCCAATCTCCTCTCCTTTCTACTGCACAGTACATAACAAATCACTACAAGCTTGAGCCCAGCTTAAACGGAGCTTCAGCACCCACAGGAATATGCCATCCATATTCCACACACCTTACACAGCACATACAAACCAGAAGGTGGCTCCCTGGGGCACAACGCAAGCACCATACACCTGCCACAAAGATTGCTCAAGATGGTTCTTGATCTCGAGTGAGAGTGCACTACCTATGAGGAAGCAATATGGGCTGGAACCAATCGTGGTGGGCCCGCGTACCTCGAGAGTGAAAATACTCAAACCTGGTTATTTTGGGGCAAACCAGATATTTTTAATAATTGAGGTCATGTCTCCTTTTGTATTTTTTTTATCCTGCCCACCACTCTAGGCCTCTGTATGAAATCCTGCGAGACTTTGTGGGATTTGAGTTTTTAAAAATAGGGTGGGGCCTATTGTTTGGCCTCTCTCTCCCTCTATGAGGTGGACCAGCATGAGGTGGACCAGGAAGCTCAGGGCTGCTGCTGCTGCTGCTTTAAATTGTTTTAAATCACTTGTTTTTCATTTTTTATTATGATGTGCTTACTGACATGCTTAGATGAGCCTCTGATCCAGAACAGCTGATTCACATGGTTGCATGACCTTCTGCAGCCATCAGTCCTGCAGAAGGCTGTTAATCACCACAGATTGAATCCAGGTGCAGAAGAACCGCTGATCTAAACCTGCCGATTCTTGGGTTGGTAACTGGTTAAACTGGACTATTACTACTGGTGCAGGATCTTTATCAGCATATGGACATTTTTTAATTAATTTAATCAACTTATTTGGAAATGCTTGCTGTTAATGGAAGATTGAACCAGTTATTGGATGGAAGTTTATCCTGTATAAACTGTAAATAAGTTTTCCAACTACAATAGAAATCACCTTTTGCTCTATTTTTCTGTCTGTTAAATCAACCCTGATCCTCCCTGAGTTTTATCTTTAGGTTTTCTGATAAACAGCCTTTATTTTAAATAGATTCCCTCATTTTAACATGAGTGCAGCATCATAAATGCTACATTACGCTGCAGCTTGATGGGTAAATGTTACTGTATTTGTCAACTAAGATAAATAATAAATATTCATTAGTGTCCTAATTAATTTAACTGAGTGTACATGGGGAACCGTACGCTTTGTGTTGGTTCTATAACCAGTACACTATTTAATATTTCAATGTGTTTCAGAACTTTTCTAATGTTTTTCATCTTTCTGACCGGTGCCTTCCTCACTCTTATCTCTGTGTGTTTCAGCTGCTGCTCTGCAGTTTGACCCAAAGCTGACTGACTGCAGGGAAACTGCCAGGAAGTGGCTTCATTAGGCGCCACAGCAGGAGGAAGGCACCAAGGAGCCAAAGAGACGCCAACCAGAGTCAGACCTGTTAGCCCAACTAGCAGGCACGTGCAGAGGGAAGGGGCTGGGGGGGCTTGAGCACCTGCCCTTTTTGCTCCTTGCCCCAAAGTGCCCTATTGGTCAATTTTTTTTATTTTTTTTTATTTTGGTATTATTTTCTAAGCCCTCTTCTGACACATAATATGTACTAAAATTATTTTTTTGTTTTGTTTTGGTTTTTTGTACAACATAATAAGCCTTCCGGTCACCTTGTTACCTTTGACCTTTTCCCCGTGACCCAGTTGCCTCTCCACAGTGAGATAAGGCGGCTTACTGGAGCTGAACGTAGCGAACGATCAGATTACAGATCAGTTTTTGGTGAATTAAAACGTTTTTGGTGAATAAAGTGGAGCAGACCTGCTGCTTGTCAGATGACGGAAAATGTTGAAGTCTCGTTTCTGCTTCAGCGGTTTAAGCAGAGAGGAAATGAGATACAACAGACACTGACAGGCCTCTGTCTGCCTTTCTCTGAAGAACTACTGAGGGGAGGAGACAGCCAGGTGAGGAGAAACTGTTCTGATCTATCGATTCAGGATTTTTATCATACTGACATTAGGCTGTTGTTGTTGTGCTATTAGCTAGCTGCTAGCTACGACTTTGCTAGCAAAGCTAGATAACAAAAAGCTTCTTCCCTGTGTACGAGGCACATCGCCCGTCCAAAACTTATCATCTCCATAATGGATAAATATCTTCTAATTTCCTTTGCTGCATAAAGTACATTGCATTTATTCTGGCGTTAGGTAAATGTGTCTTGAAGGAGAATAGCACTTAAATTAAAGTCCAACAAGGATATTCATTTAGAATTAAAAATAACTCACCCTGAATTACCATGATAGATATAATGTATGTCATTAATGAAGGGAAAAAACTCAAACCAGACTTTAGGTTTAGGGTCTGGTTCGCAGAGTATGAAGTTAAAATTTTTCCCCAATTATTCAGTGGGAAAAAATAAACTAACCTCAGTTAAGTAAAATAAAATTGTAATCAAAACTTTTGGAATTGTAATGATCCCTTTTTTAAAAACAAATTCTTTTGTTTAAAAAACTTTTTTTTAATTAAATAACTAATTTTTGTCTTGTGAACTTAAAAAGTTATTTGCCAAACATAAACTTTTATTTGCACACACCAGAAATCTTTTGTTGTGATTTTAGGCCCTGCCCATGACGTCATGTGAGAATCACAAGCAAAACTTTGAGTCACAAACAAAAACTTAGAATAGCAAGAAAAGATTTCTGACATGCACAAATAAGTTTGTTTTGCAAAAAAAATTCCCTTCATAAGACAAATGTGTGATTTAAATGTTTCAAAAAGTTTTAAGCTAAACTCAGCAGGCTTTTCCCATAGTGACATGCATTAACAATTACATTTTTGCTTTTGTTTTTAAATTTTTTTTTCTGCAGTTCCACCTTAAAGTTTGATGCAGCTCTGCTTTCCTGAATGGACCATCTTCATCTCCACTGCAGCAAACAGGCAGCTCTGTTTTTATAGATTACAGTCACTAAAAGGTTGCATTGTGCCCTTGTTTATATTTTTAATAGTGTAATTCTGTAAAGACAAAATATGTAAATCGGAGCTAAACCACCAGCTCTGATTTACATATTTTGCTAAATTGCGGGTTTGAATATTGCAATACTTTCCTATAACAAAATAGACCTGCAGAAAGAAATTACTAATAAAATATCTTACATATGCATAGTTGTATGCTCTGTATAGAGATTTTCCCTAGCTTTGATTGTATATTTCACAATTTTGTAATTTATCATTGTTTATTAAACTCTGAAAGCTGTGTGGCTTTGTTAATATTCTGTCCTAGAAGGCGGTAAGATGGGCCCTTTTTTTTTGAGCACCTGCCCCTTAGTGGCCTCTGCACGGCCCTGCCAACTGGTCCTGTTTCCTGGTTCATACAGAACAAACTGAACCTCCTGGACCTTCATGGACAATAGACTGATGTTCTGACGAAAAGGAGTAAAATATGTTTACAGATCTATGCCTGTTTTCTTATATAAAATGTTATATCAATGCCATGTTGCCTTTTAAAACCTTTTGTACACACAGTTTTAGTAATATGTGAATGTAAAATCATTTTGAACGACATATAGCCATGATACCCATCATCTGCCAATAAAACTGTGTTTAACAGCAGTGAAGAAACTTTTAGTGGCATGTTATGATGAAGACCTATCAGACCTAAAATGTACATAAAACTTTAGCTTTCATTCAACATAAAATCAACCCAAATGTTCATGCAGATCCACATTCAGATGGTTGAATCAACATTGAAATAGTGTCAGCTATGGTTGAAACGTTGATTCAACATGTGAGTCACCGACTACTTTCAATTCTGTTTCAAGGCTTCAACATAGATTGAAAGTTTCTGCCTGATGTCGTTTCACTCAGATTGTGCTATCTGGACAGGAACCTGCTCCCAGTGTCAGAATCTCACTGAGGAAGAAACTGCATCAGGTTTCTATCACTTTAATATTTCTGCTGTAACTGATTAATATTTGCATATGAAATACAAAGTAAGTCAATAGAGTTTAATTTATATTTTTTATATATTTGTGTCATGTGGATCTCATTTGGCTGGTGAGAGAAAAAGTAGATGTTGGTCTCAAAACGTTTGAGCAGCCCTGGTTTAGTTAATTTTATTACTTTTTAAAATTGTGAAGTGCTCACTATTTAACTCAGTGTTTCTCATTTATTTTCTGCCATGCCCCTCTTGGGAATCATCATTTTTTACACCCCCCCGGTGACCTTCCCTCCCCAGAATTGAAATACTATTGCGAATCTGTTCATATTTAATAATTTATCTGTACAAACCACTGGCTCCAGCATTGTATAACCTTATTATCAAAACCGCTGTTTTATTGTTCTAGGCCCAAAATAATTTCCAAAATCAGTTTATTAAGTGAATCACTAACAGTCAGTGTTAGTGATTCACCAGGATGTGCGTTTTTAGACTTCATACAGAAAACTTTTAACTGTAAGCATTGGCCACTGGTCAGCTTCTTCAGTTTATACAAAGTATAAAGTTTTTAACATTTATTGGGTAAAAATTTGCAGCAATATTAAATATTTCAGCTTGTCAGATGAGAAGAGATGAAAAGTGTATAAAAATAGGTTTCGTCTATTTTCTGGCCTATTTTTGCAAACTACAGTTACTTGCTTATGATGGAGTATAAGGGCCAGGCTCTGAGTTTTTGATTTGTTTTAAATACGAGTAAAGTTGGACGAGAATAAAGTCGTAATTTTATAATAACTTTTAACTATACTGAGCTAAACTGCGGAATACTGAGGGTTTGTTAGGTTATAGTTGGTAGCCTGGCCATAAGACTGACATACTTGCTTTACTGACCTCTGCTGCCGTTTTTCTGTTCACTGTCAAACTTCTCCATCTCTCATCTATGATGGTAGATATATTTCAAAACATCCGCTCTTGTGTCCATCTCTGTTTTTTCCAAGTTCACCTCGCTGCAGCAAACAGGAAGGGGCGGGACGCATCGACATAATATAAGAATAGACCCTCATGGACCGCTCTCGCCTATTGTCGCTGACGAGATTTAGGGCGGCCATCTTGGAGCGGTACTCCACTCCACTCANCCTTAGCTTTGATTGTATATTTCACAATTTTGTAATTTATCATTGTTTATTAAACTCTGAAAGCTGTGACTTTGTGACTTTGTCCTAGAATGCGGTAAGATGTGCCCTTTTTTCTTTTTTGAGCACCTGCCCCTTTAGTGGTCTCTGCACGGCCCTGCTGAACATTCAGTCTCTCTTAAATGTTTCTGTCAAACTTTGGCTGAAACTGCTCATTCCTGATCAAGCATGTTTTTTCATGATCCATGGGACCCCGATGGAGATGCTCTCTGACAGGGATCCCCAGTTTACATCTGCAACGGGTTTTGCAATGCCCTAGGGGTCAAGGTGGCACTATGTTCTGATTTTCATCCACAGACTAATGGTCAAACTGAGATAGTAAATCAGAAATGTGAGGCAACATTACATTGTTCCTGCTCTACTGCATTCAAGTTCAGTCTTCAACTGAAGACTGAACTTCCCAGACAGATCACTAAACTGATCACTCTTTGCCTTCCTCCTCTCACATGTCCCTGGATAAAGGATTTACTCACAAAACAATCCCAGACTCCCCATCTCTCCTCTGTCCACAAACTTAGCATCGGTTCCCCACATGGTTGTGTGTTCTACATCAATGGCGAGAGGGTGGAGAGGGTCCACACCTTCATGTTTCTTGGCATCCTCATCTCTGCCAACCAATACTGGACTGACAACATCACATCAGTCATCAAGAACACTCAGCAGTAGCTTCACTTAATGCGAGTCCTCAGGAAGCACAAACTAAACTCTAAGCTTCTGTTGACCTTCTACCGCTTATCCATCAAGAGCCTGCTGACAAGTAGCATCACAGCAGCTTTACTGTTACAGACAGGATGAGGCTCCAGAGGATTGCAAAGGCAGCTCAGAGGATCGTTGGATGTCCTCTCCCCTCTACGGTGGACATTTACACAGAAAAAAAGCACAATTATCAAAAACATACATTTCTAAATTAATCCAGTTCAAGTAGAATGAGTTACGGGGTTTTTCAACCACAAATTCCAAGTAACTTGCTAAAAGTGCGTGTTGATAGCAATTTGATAAAAGCTGATTTAGATCGATTTACGATTTTCAGTTCGACACCATGTTTGATTTACGGTGCATAGGAGACATTGGATGCGTTGTATCCATCTTCTTCTGCTTATCTGAGGTCGGGTCGCGGTGGTAGGAGCCTAAGAAGGGAGGCCCAGACTTCCCTCTCCCCAGCCACTTGTTCCAGCTCCTCCAAGCGAATCCCAAGGCATTCCCAGACCAGCCAAGAAACATAGTCCCTCCAGCATGTCCTATGTCTTCCCTGGGGCCTCCTCCCGGTGGGACGTGCCTGGAACACTTCACCAGGGAGGCATCCAGGAGGCATCCTAACCAGATGCCCGAGCCACCTCAACTAGCTCATCTCAACATGAAGTAGCAGCAGCTCTACTCTGAGTCCCTCCTGGATGACATCTCACCCCATCTCTAAGGGAGAGCCCAGACACCCTACGGAGAAAATCCATTTCTGCTGCTTGTATCTGTGACCTCGTTCTTTCGGTATGCATCCGATAAGTGGTAAATGGCCTTTCCCTTTTTGAATCCTCTGTGGGGTACCAACCTCCACTCATCCCTTCTGATGAGCCACCTCCACTAGCATGCAGTGGTGGTGGTACCCCACTGCATGCGAGGGGGTGGGGGAGTTCAGCCCTGAACTGCATTGGAGTCCAGAACTGCTGTTTTGCAAACAGGGGGTGATATCTGAATCCATGAGAAGCTCTTTTACAACAGCAGGATTACAAAATCCAGGGTAATTGATAAGGCCAGCCTTGACATAGCACCTGGCTTTATCTGTTTCACTAAGACCAAACCAGGCTCATCAGCTGCGACTGTTGACTAAATTACTAAATTACTAAAGTAATTCAGATTTCTTCAAGAGACCATGAACATCAGATTTATTGATGTTATGCCAGATAAATTGCATCATATCTCACACATCAAACAAGAAACATATTTTGATGAATGACAATGAGGAATTGAACCATTTTATATTAAAGAAAGAAGACTGCCACTATAATAGCAAATAGCAGATCGACTGAATGTGTAATTAGCCCAACATATAATATATAAACCATTTCTAACTAAAAAATGGCATTTTGTTCTTTCATTTGTTTGTTTCTTTATCAACCTTTTATCTAATCCCCTCAACACATGCAATTGTCTGTTAAATTCCTGTCAAATCTAGAACAGTGGTTTTCAGAAACACAAATTAACAATAACATAGTGCACATATATCATTCTAAAATTGATAATGGTGTTTTCTACAATCCTAATGTTAAAATAATATCAGTACTTAGTTGAATACCAAAATGAATTTGTAATATTTCATGCAGGTTGATTAAGAAGACCAAAACAGAAAAAGGAATCACGGGCAACACATATTGGTTTATGATCAGTGTGACTGCTGATTGAACAGAAAAGGTACTATTCTTAACTTAGCGGTCTTGTGTAGGCCAGCTGCACAGGATAAATGTGTAGAAATTTCAGGCATGATGGTTTGTGATCTCTGGACATTTTGATGCAGGTCACCAAGGGCGTAGGAACGAGTCTGTCATTGGAAACCTGACAGATCCATAAATAGCTTGAGCAGTAATGTCAAAGAATTGTGCCATAAACACATCAGTAATACGTTACTCCTAATATGGCCCCTTGTTTCAGTAACAAGCATTCTAACGCGTAACTATTTACAATCCAATAATCAGATTAAAGTCATGCATCATTCCATGCATCATAATGACTGTCATTCCAGGACTGAACACTCACTTCACAGGGTTTCCCCCAGAAAACTTTCTAAGCCCGGTGGTCGGGCCGCTGAGGCGGTCCACCGTGTTTTTGTATTATAGTAGACAGGAAATGTAAAATTATTACTAATTATATGTTATGGGAAAACATCACCAGTGAAACTCTATTTAAACCCACAACCAGTCTTAAAAACAATTTTAAAAATACAATTAAAATGAATGTTAATTATTTGCACTTCTGTTTAATCCAATTTATGTCAGCGGCTTCATAAGGCCCCAGGGCTTCAGGAGCCCATAATGCTAATATTTTAACACAGACTACAGTTATATAAATGTAACATTTGTTTGAGATTATCAATGCTGCTGAATTTGATTTAATGATTTCAGCATACATAAATTAAAATATTTTAAATTGATTAATATTTACATGTAAGATTTTATGGAGCTGGCAAGTTTACTTTGTAGAAGTTGAAAGAACAATATTCATAGNTAATGCGTTACTCCTAATATGGCCCCTTGTTTCAGTAACAAGCATTCTAACGCGTAACTATTTACAATCCAATAATCAGATTAAAGTCATGCATCATTCCATGCATCATAATGACTGTCATTCCAGGACTGAACACTCACTTCACAGGGTTTCCCCCAGAAAACTTTCTAAGCCCGGTGGTCGGGCCGCTGAGGCGGTCCACCGTGTTTTTGTATTATAGTAGACAGGAAATGTAAAATTATTACTAATTATATGTTATGGGAAAACATCACCAGTGAAACTCTATTTAAACCCACAACCAGTCTTAAAAACAATTTTAAAAATACAATTAAAATGAATGTTAATTATTTGCACTTCTGTTTAATCCAATTTATGTCAGCGGCTTCATAAGGCCCCAGGGCTTCAGGAGCCCATAATGCTAATATTTTAACACAGACTACAGTTATATAAATGTAACATTTGTTTGAGATTATCAATGCTGCTGAATTTGATTTAATGATTTCAGCATACATAAATTAAAATATTTTAAATTGATTAATATTTACATGTAAGATTTTATGGAGCTGGCAAGTTTACTTTGTAGAAGTTGAAAGAACAATATTCATAGTTAGATTGTTTTGTTACCACAGCAACAATCTGATGCTGTGAGTTTAATCTTTGAGTTTGAGCTCTGTTTGTTCACCTATACAAATGAATAAACTGCAATTATAACTTATTGCTTTTTTAGGTTGGCCAGTTAAACTACTCCCTTCTCCCAGATTAAATCTAACACAGAAGCTGTTAGAGATGCTGATGGTTTTAGCATGAAGAGTGGCCCCTAAGTCAAACTCTGCTCAAGGCCTCATACAGCCTTGGACCGGCCCTGCATGATGAGTTAAATCCACTGCACTGCATGCAGAGATGCACAACAAATGGGGGATTTAATGTATTGCTGCTAATGTGGTTTCAGTAGCTCTTCCATTTCGTGTCTGTTGAATTTTTAATAAGGGCCACAGAAACTGTTTTGGTTGCTCGAGTTTATGGAATGAGTTATTCAGAATGAGTAATTTCAGATATTGCTCATTAACTCTGGCTATGTGGACAAAGCATCTGATATGGATTTGTGCAACAATAATGCTAAAAAAAAATAAAACAATATAAACCCAGAGTGATGCGTGACTACGACACGAGCGCAAAAACTCCTCAGCAGGGTGAACCTGCATGTTGAGTGGTTGGCTCTAGTTCATTAACCACTAATGCTCTGGCCAACCGGGAACATATACATCAACTTTACAGGGAAGACAGAGCCACACGCTAGGCAGCATGTTGAGCTGTAAACACCCCACATAATTGTTTGTTCACAAATACAAATCCTTCTCACTGCTCCTTCAACACACACTTCTGAGCTGTGAGGACTGGACACAGACTCGGGTGGACTACAACAATGACAAGTGATGATAAGGATCCCACAGGGAAACACAGACACATGTGAGTATAAATACACAACAGAACTAATCAAGGGAACAAGGGGCAGGTGGGACTACTCAGGGACTCGACAAGACAATACGGGGACAGCATTAACTTAATAATCATACAAAAATCCAGATCTTTACAATGTTTATGTTTGTGTATTTGGTCTTCTTTTTTTCCTTTTACCAGGTAAACCCCTTTGAGATCCAGATCTCATTTTCAAGAGGGACCTGGGCTTATATTTTGACCTTATTGGTTTTTTATTCTGCTGTCTTTGCCAAGTCACTCTGTTTTGATCTCAAAATGTCCTGTTTAAATAAAAATGTAATACATCTTAAGTTGCTAAATGTCAGCGAATAAAGAGCTGGAACTATCTGAACGTATCAACAATAATCTTCCCGTAGATAATGCACAAGGAAGCAGTAAATCCACTAAACACAATGAAATTATCTAAAATAAATTCACTCTTTTGAAATTTTGGCACATCTTTTTCTCCTATTTCCTAT
>NW_006800890.1:67493-73352 GCF_000485575.1 Poecilia formosa | reverse complement strand
ATATATATATATATATATATATATATGGAGAGAGAGAGAGATAGAGATAGATCTATATGTAGAATGTAGATGTGTGCACCCACATTATTTTAATTTTTGTCCCCGTGGCCCCCTTTTGGCCTCCCCAACTTTAAAAGTCTAGCTCCACCACTGCAATGACACCCAAAGTGTTGCTTATATCCACAGCCTGCTTGGTCTTGTTAAGAAAATATATTTAAAATAAGCTAGTTTTAAAACTTAACATGTTTTGATTGAAATAGCCCAATTATAGTTTTAAAATTTATAACTTATTTAGGCCTATTGACCTTTATTTTACTTGTAGTTAAAGCAAATTGTCTGCCCAGAATCTTTGATCTGCCCTCAGTAGTAATCAGTAGGAAGTTCCAGCTTTTCACACTGATCTGTGAAAGCCATAAAGCAGCAGGAGTTCAGAGAAGCTCTCCTTAGACCAGTGGTTCTTAACCTGGGTTCGATCGAACCCCAGGGGTTCGTTGAGTTGGTCTCAGGGGTTCGGCGGAGCCTCTGCCGTGGAGGTAAAGACACACTTGTGTAAAGTTGTGATGATGCCCCACTTTGTCATCACTTGCTGCACAGGATCACGTTACATCGCTGAGCCAATCAGAGCTGTGGAGGAGCACTGATTGAAGGAGTTCCACTCTCAGCATGGATTTGAATTTGTGTCTTGAATTACTTCAGCAAAGCTCACAGTTTTTACCAAATTCTGTAGCTTTCAATGTACTTCTAAATCTGCTCCATAGTCGCATTTTTTCGGGGTTGGTACTGCCTCTAGTGGCGTGGGGTGGTAACACAACTGATATAATTGCATTACTAAATCAGAATACCGCAAAGTCTTTATTATTTATTATAAATTTTTCATTCTCTTAAGAATGTAGAGCTAATTAAATGATCTAAACAAGACCTTAAAGTGGTTCCAGTTTCTCTCAATGGCCAACCTGTTGAAACTGTGGCAAATTTTAAATACCTTGGGTCGTTCCTGTCAGCTCATCTTTGCTGAGAACACTGACTATATTTTGAAGAAATGTTCTCAGAGACACTACCTTTTAAGAAGACTTGGTGATCAACTAGACTCTAGTTGGGTCACTAGAGTCTAGACCCATCTAGACTCTAGTTGGGTCTAGACTCTAGTTGGGTCACCCTTATGTCTTGAATTTGGGGGAAAAAAAATATTTTATTTATCACTACAGAAGGATTCAGTGAATGCGCATATGAAACTGGTAGGTTCAGTACCTCAAAAAAGGTTAAGAACCACTGCCTTAGACAATGGGGGCAAATGGCTTTAGACAGAGGGTCAGAGACAGGTCCTGGTTGGATGAGCAAAGATACGCCTTATTTGAATAACTTAAAGTAGATAAAACTTTCCACACAGAGTAACAAATCAGATTTGCGCTTGCAATTCTCCAAAGACGTCTTTGCTTTTTGTTTGTCGTTTCCATCTTTTGTCTTTTTCCTTTTCTCAGGTAAATTCATGTGTTGTTTGTGCTCTGAGGTTTCTGATGCTTTGTGATGTGCTTTTCTGGTGATAATATGCATCTGTCTTGAATAAATGCTGATTATTGTGACGCTGTCATCTCTGTGTAGCTTTTGTTTCCACACATGGAATCATTGAATCCAGGAGCACAAGAGAATATAACGAGCCAGGAGTTAATGATTTTATTCTCTTAATAGTCTCTATGTGACAAAGTAGTTTGAAGCTTCATTGCCTCATTAGCAGCGGTTACGCACAGCGGCTTGTAATGCTTGACTCACCTACCGGTTCGGGATAAATCCATCCTCCTGTCTCTTCTCTGGGCCTTTTCCCTTTGCAAAGAAACTTTCCAAAGACATCTGATCCGTTTCTTACACATTTTGCTGCTTGTGGGCTCAGTGTTGGCGCGCAAGTAACCAAGAGAATCCGGTTAATGGATTTTCAAAATAAAAGATCCTCCAGACTCAAATAATACATAAAACAGAAATATTTAATTATTTCTTGGACGGCCCAGAACCAATTGGTCCATGGACCGGTACCGGTCCGCAGCCCGGGGGTTGGGGACCACTGCTGTAGAGTTCTCACTATTTAGATACGGAGACCAGAAGCCCAGAGAAAACTTCCGGATCAAGATTATTAGACTATTTTTCAAACTCCTGTTCTCCCAACCCAGAAATGGAATTAGACCAGAGGATACTTAGCAACCCTGAACAGTAGTGTGTGGTGAGTTACGGTGGATAGTCGTGGCCACTCCAATCTAAATCAGGCATATTCAACATATTATATTGTCTTGGCCAGTTTATCACTGCAGCGTGTGGGGTTTTCCCCGACTGGGAGAGTTAACACAATGTGACCTGTAGCCAATCAGAGTGGATTCTCCTCTGTGCTTTCTGAGGGAAAATTATAGTGGGGAATCCCGAACATCTGACATGGCTAGGGTTGCCACCTTTCAGAAATCAAAATAAGGGACGCTCACCACGGTGCATGTCACCCTACTCTCCTGGGGTGGAACGTCTGCTGCAGTGGTAGACAATATTTTATGGCAGTGCTTTTTGTTTTTAAAAAGTGATCCATTCAGCAACTGTTCATACATAGAGTAATACAATAACAGTAGTATACCTTAAACATGTTTAATTAAGCAAGTGCAAAATATTTTGGTAAACTACTGAAGTACTGAGTAACTGATCATAACACCTAATTTAATAATCGAAATATGTCCTCAAACAGGACTCCAAAAGTATTAAAGTTGTGTGAAAATTCTGGTATTGAAAAACACTATTACTAAAATATTTATACAAATAAGGAGTTAGGTATGGAGGCTGGTTATAGACCAAATTTACCACAGGGGCCAGTGAGTGTTTTTTCATTGGCACACTTAAAAAAGAATTAAAGCAATATTTCATCATTTGATATAATAAGTGAGGCAAAGAGCCAGTTTTGTCTACAGAGATTCAGGTTACAGATCCTGATCTATCAGATGGAAAGTGTGATCCTATTTCAATACAGCAGCTAAAAGTGCAGCACTATAATTTTTAATTCATTGTTAAAGTAAAATTCTGAATGTTAAAAAAATCCACCAATGAATATTAACAAAATATATTTATTTAGCATAATTTCTTTTGTACACCTGCTGGCCCCCATCTAGAACCGCCCCTGGGTAGCAGGTCTGTGTCTGACATTAATAATACATTAAATTACTTCTGAACACTGCATTCATAAAATATGTCAACATTTCTTAATAAAACAAACAGAAAGCCCTAACAAACCTTTTTAAAGCGGGAAATATTAATGTATTTACCATTAAACTCTGGCTGCACAGTGGCACAGTTGTTAGACCTGTTGGCTTGCAGCAAGAAGGTTCTGGGTTCGATTCCCGGCCCCAGTCTTTCTGCATGGAGTTTGCATGTTCTCCCTGTGCATGCGTGGGTTTTCTCCGGCTTAATTGGCTTCTCCAAAATTGCCCCTAGGTGTGAGTGTGTGTGCATGGTTGTTTGTCCTGTGTGTCTCTGTGTTGCCCTGCGATAGACTGGCGACCTGTCCAGGGTGATACCGCCTCTCGCCCAGAACGTTAGCTGGAGAGGCACCAGCACCCCTCCTGACCCCACTAAGGGACAAGGAAATGGATGGATACTATTAATCTCTAAGTATAATTTGTTCTTTAAATGACCATTTGTATTATTTTGGCTGATACGACTACATTAAATAAGCGAGTACTTGCTTATTTAATAATCAAACCATAACAGTCTACAAAAAGCACAACAAAAACTTAATCATGGCTAAATGTTCTGCACCATATCAGCTTCAGGAGATGATTCAGGGATGAAGAGACGCTGGTCTCTGGTTCTTTAGGTTTTAATGGGTCGGCAGTTCCTTTCTTGATTCATTCTGTCTGACATCATGCAGCACTGCACACTGCGCCAGGACGAACACATTTGTTTTAACTGACTGTTCATCCTCACTAAAATTATTCAGCCTCTGATTTGCGTCTTCCTTCTCACGTCTGTATCTTTACGAAAAATTAAGCTGACCTTAATATTTCCTGTGTTGTATTTTGGTCATTATTGTTATAATTAGTGTTGACGTGTGTGATTGGCGAGTCTATCGGACATTTGTAGAAATACAGAACAAGTTGCATCCCATGTTGGTTCAATACGGGGACGCAATATTTGACAGCGAAATACGGGACAATTCTGTATTTTAAGCGACGGGTGGAAACCCTAGACACGGCGCAACCCAAAGCCCAGCGGACATTAGAAATGATATGTGGAAACATTAATGTTTATTCAACATTTTATCCAAAGAAAATAGAAATAACAAGATGAGGAGTTGGAGCGAAATTGCTACAGCAGTTGATAAACCCAGCTGTTCTTTTTTAATGACATGAATAAGTTATAATGATTTTTATTCAGTCAAGACTACGCTGACTAACCACATGCACTGCAGGTACATTGTAGTAAAGCATTGATTAATGCCTGGTTTTAAAATTAGTTAATCGGACTCGTAGCCATTATTTTGTGCCAATTGTTGGAAGGCACAATTGAACCATTATGCTATTCTAATATTTCTGTTGGCTAATGTGTGGTCTCACAGGTTTTGAAAATGGGCTGACAATCGGCCGACAACTCTAAGATTGTGTAGTGTGCGCTGAACATTATACTAAGAAAATGAGGAAGGGAGGGTAAGTGGAGAGTACCGAAGTTTAGCCTTTTTTCACTCAGTGTCATCAATAGAAAGAGAAAAAGGCCAGAAGAAACGAAAAAGCCGATATTTAAAATGCGGTCAATAGTTTTAATTTATCGTGCAATTAACTGATTTATTGTTTATTGCGACAGGCCTCTTTCCCGCACCATGGTTGAGAAAGTCTGGCAACTGCTGCTTGGAAAGATCTGCAATAATGCTCCTTTGTTCAACTAGGATGCAGCAATCTGTCAAGTATGCAGTGCTACACTACCAGTAGAAGCCTGACCTCCACTTTTCTTAATAAATCTCTTTTGCTTCTTTCATCCTGGAGGAAGTGAAAATTATCCATTATTATGTGTTGAGATTTAGCAGGTTAACCGTGTCCCAGTCAGACATCAATTATTATATCAAATAATAATGACATCATCTTTGAAAGCAGGTAAAGGACATAAATCTGGTTTCACCAGGATTGGTCACATTTTACCTGAGAGTCTCCAGGTTGCAGTTTGGACTCTTCAGTCCGGCAGAGAGAAGCTTTACTCCTGGATCCTGCAGGTTGTTGTTACTCAGGTCCAGTTCTCTGAGATTGGAGGCCTGGGAGGTGGGAACTGAGGACAGAGCTTCACAGCTTCTCTCTGAGAGGTTACAGCCACTCAGTCTGAGGAGACAGGGAGACAATGTTAGCATAAATTTTGAATAATTATTTTTTTGTTGCAGTCAACAATGTTCTTTTTGCACAGATTGGAAAAAAAATTAATATTTTCCACATATATGTATTGTGAAC
Organism: Poecilia formosa; assembly: GCF_000485575.1. Classification (NCBI taxonomy): domain Eukaryota; kingdom Metazoa; phylum Chordata; class Actinopteri; order Cyprinodontiformes; family Poeciliidae; genus Poecilia; species Poecilia formosa. The sequence goes on along the minus strand of NW_006800890.1, from coordinate 67,902 downwards.
TGGTTTAATCTCTAGTTGGGCTGCCAGCCTTAAAAGACAGCAAAGAGTCTGGCAAGAGAAACATTAATTTCTATAATGAACTGCATTAATCCAGTGTCGGCTCCAAAAGAAAAAAAAATATTTCTGCTCCTTGAACATATAGCATTATGATTAATTAGAGCAGGTCCCTCTTTTACTCATCATCTGCTGGCTGCCAACATTGAGGAGACGATGCACAAGTAAACAAACTGATGAAGTGTGAATCAATATTTACCTCATCACTAACACATTTCTTTAAAAAAATACCTGCAGTAACAATGTGTGTCCTTACAGAGCTTTGTTGGAGGCTTTAACCACTGGCAGCAGCCTCAGAAGAGCCTCCTCTGAAGCAGAGTATTTCTTCAGGTCAAACACATCCAGATCTTTTCCT
>NW_006800890.1:65561-66531 GCF_000485575.1 Poecilia formosa | reverse complement strand
AGTCATCTGGTCTACAAAGTGCAGCATGGAGACGACTGTGAACAGAACCATGGAAAAGTAGTTGTTGTTCATGTACAGACCATAAATATGGAGTCCAGCTGTGTTTGATGCTGCTGGGCAGACGGACCACTGGGAACCTCTGAGCTCTGCTGGTCCACTCTGTGGAGGAACCAGGAACAATCAGGAAGGCAGGAAATATTCATCCAGCAATATTTACTAATAAAATAACTAAGAGTTTCATAATAAAAGCCTTCAAAGAAGAAAATCAGAGCACCACATAAACACAATCCAAAGTAGAAAGAAAGAGGAAGATGAACTACAAGGATGAAGACCAGTAACACCAGAATCACCAGTAGACATTTTAAAAAGTTGGTGCTGAATTTGGTCTTCAAACTGTCCACACTGTCAGCAGATCTGATGCTGGTGGAGACAGAGTCCCAGAGCTTGGGGACAGTGGAAGTGAAGGCTCTGTCCACACAGGTCTTCAACGGGGCCAGTTCTACCCATGGATACATGAGGGGGCAGGCAAAAATGTTAAGAGGGTGTCATTATATATATACAGTCTTGGCCAAAAGTTTTGAGAAGGACACAAAAATATTTTCACATGATCTGCTGCCCTCTGGTTTTCATGTGTCAGATGTTTTCATCACATACAGAAATACAATTGTAATCATATTATGAGTAATAAAAGCTTTTATTGACAGTTAGAATGAGTTAATGCAGCAAGTCAATATTTGCAGTGTTGACCCCTCTTCTTCAGGACCTCTCCAATTCTCCCTGGCATGCTCTCAATCAACTTCATGACCAAATCCTGACTGATAGCAGTCCATTCTTGCACAATCAATGCTTGCATTTTGTCAGAATTGCTAGGTTTTTGTTTGTCCACCCGTCTCTTGATGATTGACCACAAGTTTTCAATGGGATTAAGATCTGGGGAGTTTCCAGGCCATGGACCCAAAATCTCTGTTTT
>NW_006800890.1:60634-65241 GCF_000485575.1 Poecilia formosa | reverse complement strand
GTTTTCCAGATGTCCCAAACAATCGGAAAGGGGATTCATCAGAGAAAATGACTTTACCCCAGTCCTCAGCAGTCCACTCCCTGCACCTTTTGCAGAATAGAGAAGTGGCTTCTTTGCTGCTCTCATTGAGTCCAGGCCTTGCTCTAAGAGTCTCCGCCTCACAGTGCATGCAGATGCACTCACACCTGCCTGCTGCTATTCCTGAGCAAGCTCTGCACTGCTGGTAGCCCGATCCCACAGCTGAAACACTTAAGAGACGTTCCTGGTGCTTGCTGGTCTTTCTTGGGCGCCCTGGAGCCTTTTTGGCAACAATGGAACCTCTCCTTGAAGTTCTTGATGATGCGATAGATTGTTGACTGAGGTGAATCTTTCTAACTGCGATACTCTTCCCTGTTAGGCCATTTTTGTGCAGTGCAATGATGACTGCACGTGTTTCTTTAGAGATAACCATGGTTCACAGAAGGGCAACAATGATGCCAAGCACCAGCCTCTTTTTAAAGTGTCCAGTGGTGTCATTCTTACTTAATCATGGCAGATTGATCTCCAGCCCTGTTCTCATCAACACCCACACCTGTGTTAATGGAGCAATCACTGAAACAATGTTAGCTGGTCCTTTTAAGGCAGGGCTGCAATGAAGTTGAAATGTGTTTTGTTCATTTTCTAGACAAATATTGACTTTGCAATTAATTGCTGTTAAGCTGATTACTCTTTATAACATTCTGGAGTATATGCACATTGCCATTATAAAAACTGAAGCAGTAGACTTTGTAAATATTAACATTTGAATCATTCTCAAAACTTTTGGCCATGACTGTACATATTAGGGTTTGATAGACTTCATATATACTGCTCAAAAAAATAAAGGGAACATTTCACTTTAATTTTGTGTGTGGCTCCAAATCCAGGCCTCCATTGGTTAATAAATTTGATTTCCATTGATGATTTTTGTGTGATTTTGTTGTCAGCACATTCAACTTTGTACAGAACAAAGTATTCAATGAGAATATTTCATTCATTCAGATCTAGGATGTGTTATTTGAGTGTTATTTATTTTTTTGAGCAGTGTATTTTATCATGGACTATAAAATGATAAAAGTCGAGTAGAAGTCGACTCGTCGCACTGATGTCATAGAAACATAAGCAAACTTCACATCAGCTTAGAGGCAGCATTATATTCACAGCAAATATTGACAAAAAAGCCCTTTAAGTCTATTATTCCGGTAGCCTTTGCAGAAGTTTGGAGTTTCCCTTTGATGCGTTATTATTTTTTTTACACAATTCAAACTGTCTCAGGAACTCACATAGTTCATCTTCTTTAATTTTCTTGAAAACTATTTTTGGACCAAATGTATGCTGTGCACGCATAACAACTGAGTAACAACAAATCCAATAGCTGACAGAGCAAGCACTGCATTAAATATCAGGATTCAGCGCAAAACCCGCAAACATTTCCCATAAAAGGAACAGAATATTCAGTTCGTAACAGGTTTTTTTTTTTTGGCTCGATTATTTTGTGATTACTACAAGTAAATTTAGCCGGGTTCATTAGCAAACTTAAAAACCTGCTCGACTAAATGGATTTATCCTAATAGAGTAATTTTTGACAACTTCAATATATGGTAACAAAAACCTTCCTAGCAGCAACAGCAGAAATTATTTTTCATATTGATATGCAGTGAAGACCATTTGCTTAAATCATGATTTAAACTGTATGAACATTCCTTGATTTCCATGCTTCACTCATTCCACACTTCATCAAGTTGAGGACTACAAAAAATTTCTTTGTGGAAACCCGAACAGATGCAATTGATAATGTTCACCGAACCCTTCCTAGCAGACAGAGTTAAAACTCAAATCACGGTTGTCAAAAACATACCTTGCAGGGTTTTTTTTTTTGGTCACTATCTTTTTGATTACACAGCACAAAATTTAACAGTATGAATTCACAACATAGATGTTGGGAAGACTTTTGGATCTAAGCTGGCAACTGTCGCCTCAGAGTGTCTGATCAGAACACCTATTAGCTTTATGTGGATGCGGAACAGCTCAGGAAGAGTCCAGTTCAATTTTTACTCTTTATATATCTTTGCCAGAATGTACATGAAGCAGGTACATATGTACATGTGAGTGTGTGTAAACAAAATGATACAAGCCAATTAGAACCACAGTTACAGCTGAAACATAAAAATAAAGCAAAGCTGTAAATAAAGTATACAGTGTTAAGAAAATAAATTTAAAATAAGCTAGTTTTAAAACTTAACATGTCTTCATTCAAATACCCTAATTGTGGTTTTAAAATCAGTAATGTATTCTGGCCTATTGACCTATGTTACCTGTAGTTACAGCAGATGGTTTGCTAGGATCGTTTGAACTGCCTTTTGTCTGTGGGAAACAATACAGTGGAAGTTGTAGCTTTTCACACTCATCTGTGAAAATCCGTAAACACAACTGGGGTTCTTGGCTTCAGATAGAGGGTCAGAGATAGCTCCTGGTTGGAGGAGCAAAGATACGCCGTATTTGAATAAATTAAAGACAAGAATACGCCTTTTACTATAAAACTTTCTACACAGAAGTAACAGATTAGATTTTCTCTTTGCAATTCTCCAATTGTCTTTTCTTTTCTTTCTTTCTTTCCTTCTTCTTTCGATTAATGTCAGGTAAACGAATGCATGTCTCTGTTGTTCTGCAGTTTCTGTTGTAATTTTATGCATCGTCTTCTATTAGATTAAACTGCAATTCGGTGACGTCTGCACTCGTTGTTGTTTTCCTTATGGCTACACGTGGCCCGCCGAGAGGACCTGGGATCCAAGAGGAAGAGAGAGACAGACTTTTTCCAAGATTAACTAATTTAGATACTCTTCCTTAACAACAGCTAAATAAATTGGCACATTACATCTCTAAAAGAAACATAATACCATGAATGATAACAAAAAACTTACAGGTTTATGAATGCACACAGTTATTCAGCTGCTTCTTTGCTGCCTTTTTTCTCTCTATGGGGTTACCGAGCTGCACACCTGTGTTGCGTTCAGGGTGCATAGGAAATCTCCTTCACAACCATACCCTTTTCTACAATAGATGCATTTGAAAGTTCATAAATTTTAATAGAGAAAAAAAACTTTAACGTAATGGTTGTGTTTCTGACTTTACTGCAATCACATATTGACGAGCAAAAGAAAAAGACTGTCAACTACTTTTTTAAAAATAACTTACTTGTTAAAGAGAGAAGGTAACAGATGAAAGGTTGTGTCCTGCATGGCTCGGGTCTGGCTGTCAGTACAGCTTGACCGTAAACTAAACATGTTCTTATTTCACAGATGCAAAAACTTACATTAGATGAAGCAGAAGGAAGTTTGCTGTGTGGTCATTAGCAGGTCAGGGTCTAAGCAAAGTCCTGCCTCTGAGGTAATAAAAAAAATCACCTAAATTAACATTTTAGATAAACTGCCCAATCACCGTTTCATCCTAATGAAGTAAACTGTTGGTGATGACATATTGACTAAAGGTTTGAGTCCTTGTCAAATGGCGGTTTGACTAAAGTCCTACAGAAGGAAAGGCTTGTAGAGCGTCTTATTTTGGAGGAGACCCAATAAGGGCAAGTCCTTATTTTACTTAATTTTTTATTAAATCTCTTTATCTTTACTTTATTTTCTTTTTATTTCTTTTTCTCACTGTTTCTTTTTCTTAAAATATTAACTTCTTTTTATTTCTCTATCATACTGTCTATGTAAAGCCCCCCCTTAAAATGTCCCAGTTCAACGAAACTATATCTAGGGGTGTGAGAATCCTTGTTAAATGACGTTTAACTAAAGTCCTACAGTGTTTAGAGTCCCAGTTGACGGCGTTTCAACTAAAAACCTAGAGGTTGGAGTCCTTGTCAAACGGTGTTTATGACTAAAGTCCCAGAGGGTTAGAGCCCCAGTTAAACGACATGTAACTGAAGTCCTAAAAGGGGTTTTAATGTTTTTATCTTTTTTTAAAATCTTTTTCAAAATGTCTCTTTCTCACTGTTTTTTTTTCAGTGTCACATGCCTTTTTTATTTTTAATTATATGAAGCACTTTGAAATGCCTTGCTGCTGAAATGTGCTATACAAATAAAATTTTATTGATTGATTGATAAAGGGATTTATTATAAAAAAATGCTTACAAGAAAACAATATGAGAATGATAAATATTCCTTTTTGAAACTTTGTCTGTACTGATTTCAGTAACAAGTGTCGAGAAAAGTCGAGCTCATCCCACTTCCCCATGCTGGAGATTTTAGTTTAATAATAACAATAAATAAAGTTATCTTTAAAACTGATTACACAGGTGACATCAAGACCCAACAGTAGAGTCAGACGGTAATAAAAGTAATCTGGTTGTGTGGTTGTTATTGTGTCCTGCAAACTTTGCTTTAATTCTACTTTTTTCTATTTAATCATAAAAAATCATAGTCAGACAGAAGGAGTTATGAAACAGGAAGAGCATTTTTCCTGGAAAAAGAGGAAGTTTCCAGCCTGCAGTGATTAAAAATAGTTCAGACTGCTCATTTTGGGCTTTAAAGGTTTAAAGAATAAAATCTAAACATTTTGAGTAATTGGATAAAACCCAGAGTAAAATACTT
>NW_006800890.1:55589-59370 GCF_000485575.1 Poecilia formosa | reverse complement strand
GACCGTTGACAGGTGTGCTCTGTGAAACTTGCTGATTCTGGGCTGCTATATCTAGCTAATTCACATAGTGAAAAAGGGTGGGACATCTGGATGAAGGTAGTCATAAACCAGGCTAGTCTTTCTCGCACCCAGCTTAAACAGAGTTTACTTCAGTTCTGGGTAGGGTAAATCTCGGCAGATTTAGGAAACTCAATTCACCCGTTAGACGGAGAGCTGGGAGCAACATCTCCCTCCTCTCAGAAGAGGAAGTAGAGAGAGAGAGAAGGGGGGGGGGTGTTGTGCAACAACACAAGATAATTCAAAGTGCTAAAACATTCAGACATCCATCCATTTTCTTGCACCCTTGTCCCTCAGTGGGGTCAGGAGGAGCTGCTGCCTCTCCAGCTAACGTTCCAGGTGAGAGGTGGGGTCACCCTGGACAGGCTGCCAGTCTGTTGCAGGGCAACACTGAGACACACAACCATGTACACACACACTCACACCTAGGGGCAATTTGGAGAGACCAATTAACCTGACAGTCATGTTTTTGGACTGTGGGAGGAAACCAGAGAACCTGGAGAAAACCCACCATGCACAGGGAGAGAACATGCAAACTCCATGCTGAAAGACCGGGGCCAGGAATCGAACCCAGAACCTTCTTGCTGCAAGGCAACAACTGTACCAACTGTGCCACTGTGCAGCCGTCAGCCATACAATTTGAGAGAAAAAAAAGAAAGTACAGTGCTGGAGTGTAATAAATGTAAGAAAGTAAATAACATATTTCAATATATTCATTTTTCCAATAGATTGACAATTATATGGGGTACATTGTTTATAAAGTTAAGGACTAGAAAAAAAACATCTGAAAAGTGTGGTGGACTTGTCGATTGTTAAGAAAATAAATTTAAAATAAGCTAGTTGTAAAAACTTAACCATATGTTCAATATGAGATCAAATTAATGGTGTTTCAAAATAAGGAAATTCACTTCAAATTATATCCATGGTTCAATTAGCGTAATTTCTTATCTAGGATATTTCTATTGAAACATATTACACTAAGTTGAATCAAAATAACGTAGCTTATAGTTCTCTCTAATTTAGAACGCAGCTAGTTTCTCTGTGGACTGAGCAGGCATTCACAGGGGGTCATGGCTCTTTGTGTGAGTTTAACCTTTTGACCACTTTGATAAGATTTAACAGCTGGTGTAAAACAATCTGGTCCTGCCAACAGAGTAGAGCTTCCTCTGGGACAGGGCCATAAAAAACATCTGTCTTCATTCAAAAGACAATAACACTTCTTTGATCTTAGAAACAGGTTTTTACTGGAACATATGTAACTGGGTGGTTTTACTGGAAAACATAGTTTACATCCAGTGGTTGTAAATTCCCACCCGTTTTGGGCCATTGAACACATCTAGGCCCCGTTCCCCACCTTCACTTCCTCACAGCCTTGTCGGGCTCATTAGCGTATATAGGCACCGGGTGTGCACGCAAATCTGTGTGTGTTTGTCAGGTCCGTTGTTTGCATTGGCTCTCGGATCAGATGAACGCTGGCGCCGTGCTCATCGGGTTGCTGTGAGAGTGTTTGGATCGTGGACATTTGATGCTGGTAGGATAAATGGATTTTTGATGTCACTACCCTACCTGTCTATATTATTGTCAGCAGATACGTCATTGTTTTCTTTTGGTATTGCAGATTGCTGCTGTTGCCTATTGTGCTCCCACAAACGGTGCAGAACCAGAACAGCATAGCTCCTTATTTTTATTAGTTTATTGGGCACAGCCTTAGGACTGGGTTGGGGCAATGTGGGATTTGTTTTTCTTTTGTCTAACATTATTTTCCGTTTCTTCTAATTTGGTTTGTATTTGTTTTTGGTTCCAATTGCTTCTAGTCTTGTCCTGGGTTTGTGAGCTTTATTGAGTTTTAAATTAGAATCATAAAGTCTATTTTTAATATTGTAAAAGAATGTATAAATAAAATATATTTTGTATACTATTTCTGTTTCCTCATTCTCAGCCAGACCTACCTGGGTATAATTAATTGGGAAACTCTAGACCACTTGATATTTCAGTGGTCTACCAGTTGGCTTTAGGGCCACGTCCTCAGTCACGATCTGATCAGTCTTTATTTGATTAAATTTACATGAATGAAACAAACAAAACAAAAAAAAACTGAGGAAACTTTGTCCAATTATAATGATTGGGGTGATGCATGAAGCCGGGTCTGGTGGTGGGATTCCCATCTGATGTTTTTGGATCTTCAAGCAGTTGAGTTGGATGTTAGCAGACTAGCTTCTCCACCTCACTTCACAACCTGCTGCCTTTTGTTTCCTCAGGTTTTCTCTTGCACAAAAAAAGGTGGACTTCTGGGAAGCATCCAATTTATGGACTGGAATTTAATGGACCGAGCCTGGAGTCTCACAGAGAAGTGATGTCCCAATGGGCAACACCGGGTGGCCTTTGTTTTTCCCAAGATGGATGAAGGAGCTTCAGCAGAGTGGGATTCACTGGAGTCAGGCGTGACATGCTGGGAGTCCTGGAAGGTGGGAATCTCGTGCTGAATCGAGGATTCAAACGCTGCTGATGGAGGTAAGACCAGATTTGTATCCAGGAGTGTAGAGGGTGGAGCATCAGCCATGGAGCAGGGCCTCGTGATGGTTTGTCCATCTGTAGTCTTTGAGGTTGGAGCAGATGAGCTACATGCTAGTCGATTAGCTTCTTGCTGTCTTCTCTTTTGAGGCTTTTCTCTTTTAACGCAAACCTTTTTTTTTTTTTTTCTGAGAGCAAAGTGGATCTTCCTCTACCAAATGCAACAAGTAGAATGACAGGACCTCCGAAAAATATTTAAAGCAGAAAAACAGAAATCCCACCCCTTTATCTCTATTGGCTCATTCAAACATAAACTCGTAAAAGTGGGCTGAGGCATCTGAAGGGGAGCAGGAAGATAAGAGCAGTTGGGGGTGGGGTCTATCTGTGTGAGGAGGAGTTACATCAGCAAATTTGCAAAGGTATAAAACTTTCCATTTAGGGGGAGGGGAATAACTGGGTCAAAGGTCATGTCAGATTAAGGACCATGGGAGATCGGGCATTCGCTGTGGCTGCCCCCCGTCTCTGGAACTCTCTTCCGGATTATTTGAGAGCTCCGCAACCACTGCTTCACTTCAAAAGAGGCTTAAAGACTTTTTTTATTTAACAAGCCTATTCTGCTTCCGCATGATTTTTAATGATTTCATCTACGATTTTAGTTGCACTGTGTAGCACTTTGAGATTTTTTCTAATGAAAAGTGCAGTACAAATTAAATGGATTATTATTATTATTATTATTATTATTATATTGCCAGAATTTTGTCAGTCTCATTTTGATAAGAACTTAAATTTATAAGATGAAAGAGGGGGGGGCCTTGATATGCTCATTATTCACCATTTGATTTAAGAGAAGGTTCCAGAATCCTGTCTGTTTTATTTCGATAACTTAATTTAAATCAAAACAGATGTTTTATACGATAAGGCCATATAAGACAGGTTTTAATACAATAAGCATTTTATGACGCAGATTTAACAGATGGTCGTGTGCGATAGCATCGATTTTTGGATTTGGGCATGGCATTTTAATTAATCAAACTCAATTACCGTATTTTCCGCACTATAAGACGCACCTTAAAAACCTTCAATTTCCTCAAAAGCCGACAGTGCGCCTTATAATCCGGTGCGCCTTATATGTGGACCAATATTGAGCCACAACAGGTCCAGCAACGGACCTTACCACAGGGGCCGCGTTTCATTGGCTAATGCCCATTTTAGG
>NW_006800890.1:50134-54845 GCF_000485575.1 Poecilia formosa | reverse complement strand
CCGTGAGTGAAACAACGACTGGGCAAGCCTACTATCTAAAGTACCCGGGGCCCATTTCTTTATTAGTTTGGCTGTGTAATAATAGAGTATGAAGCGTCTATTCTATGCGCCTTATAATGCGGTGCGCCTAATGTATGAAAAAAGTCCTAAAATAGGCCATTCATTGAAGGTGCGCCTTATAATCCGGTGCGCCTTATAGTGCGGAAAATACGGTAATTAAAATTTGACACAAAGTAGTATCCTTATTTTTCACATTGGCAATGAATGTAAATGATTCATTACAATAATTGTAGAATCTCTCTTTGGCAATCTTCCTCTTTTCCCCTTTGATATCCATGGCCCACCACACACCCGTTGGTTTTACATCAGCCACCTGCTTCGCACCCCGCCCCTCATATGTGTCACAGGCTGTGACGCAAATCTTTGTTGATGAAAATGTTGAAATGTAATATTTATTCTACACATTTTTATAGCACTGGAAAACGTTAAGAATGATTATGTCATGCTTGTCCTCCTACAGAAACCATATTAAAGCAAAATATGTTTCCCACCCCACCTTTCTCCATTTTTGAAAAAGCTCCAGGGAGTCACTAGGGCAGCGCTTAAGAGTCGCATGCGGCTCTGGAGCTGCGGGTTGCCAACCCCTTTCCCAGTGGGTGGTGGAAATGTGTCCCACTGTTAGTCTGACATGGAGCCAGGAAGCAGCAGGACATCATCATCATCACCCAGAGATGAAGATATGAAGGTGTTTTCATTAGAACAGAGCAGCTGGTTTAGATAATGGATCAAAACTCTGTAAATATAACTGGGAACATCTGAAACTTACTGGTTCAGTTTCTATAGTTACAGTAATTAGAAACAGCTCACCTCTCTGATGATGGAGCTACAGGTGATTTAAAGTGAATGATCACATCCTTTGACCTGTCACTCTTGAAGGACACAAAGCTGAGTTCTGGTTCTGGTTTGAGTCTCTGATGGATCTGGATTCTGAGAAACTCTCATTAAAATCTTTCCATGGACTTTTACTTTATAGATTTTTTTTGTGACTGTAAAATAAAGAGCTGTGAGACATAAAAGAACCAAACAGATCATCGACTTGATGTTCTAAATGATTCCCATCAGAACTGATCCAATACCCCAACATGTTCCTGATCGTTGAGCCTCCTAAATAATGATTGTTTATAGAGCAGATAGCTCTGTTTCTGAGACAAGCATAACTCCTGACTTTTCTCTTTCTAGTACTGTTAAATATTTGGGGCCTTACATAAATAAGCTATCTGATGACTTTGAGATCCATAGGCAGTATCGTATGATTTATGCACAAGGTAATGTTCTGATCAGAATGTTTGGTATGTGTTCATCCTCTGTGAAGATAACTCTATTTAAAGCTTTTTGTCCTTCACCATACTCTGGCCATTTGTGGCGACGATATAAAAAAGCAGCTTGTAGAAACTTTATGTTGCCTACGATGATGGCATGAGGCTCCTACTCAGTGCCTGGATGGAGTAGTTCCAGCCATATGTTTGTACATAATGCTGTACCGACATGTGCTGCTGTGCTCAGGAATGTTATGTATAAATGCATGTGTAGATTATGTGTGTCATGAGATACTTCTCAAGATTATGGAATCATTGGCAAAAATATCTATCTATCTATCTATCTATCTATCTATCTATCTATCTATCTATCTATCTATCTATCTATCTATCTATCTATCTATCTATCTATCTATCTATCTATCTATCTATCTATCTATCTATCTATCTATCTACATGTTGGATTGAAATGACAGAGACATTTGGAGATCTTAGTGTTGAGCTCTGACATGGAGAAGAACCAGGAGTCGTTTCCACTCTGATCATCCAAAGAGGATCTGATGGAGCTTCATTCAGAATCAGATGGTCCAATAGAGACACTGAAACCCACTGATGAGTCAGATCTACATGAAATATTAGTGAGTTAAAGCTGTAGAAATGTTTAATAATCCACCATAATGGATATTTGAACCTCAGAGATGAAACTAGAATCATAAAATTAATTTATAAAAACTTTTTTATTCATCAGTATTTGTTTATGTAGCAGCATAAATGGTGCGCTGCCACTTTAAGGCCAATTTCAGCTGCTGCATATAAGCAAACCTTCACCTGTCATGAGGCTGCTTGCGTCGTGACGTTAACTGAATCTTGCTTCCTTTTTTGCACTGTTCTGGGTAAGCGTGGCTGGTTTATCGTTTGTCGGCTTTAATAATGGCTATTAATACTAATTGGTTTATCTGCTTAGCCTCCTTTGCTGCACCTCCAATATTTGGACCGATCTGTCCGTTTATTCATTTGCTGACAGGAAGGTAAGGGCTTAGCGTGGCTAGATAACATCTACCCCATGTAAACAAAACCTTCACATAGCGTTTTCTTCCAGTTGCACTGCATCTAGGTGGAATTGGGGATCTGATTATTTGGCAGTGCAGTCATTTATCAGGTCACAGGTAAGCAGCTGCTGCAAGTTATGTTTTTGTTAGCAGTTGTATTAATAAATTGCTCTGTTCTTTTTAGCCTTCTGACTCATCAGCATTGCACCTGGAGTGACACTCGCTGCTGTTTTGCCTACTTATAAATTGTTTTAAAATACTAATCTGCACTTTCCCTGGGGATAAAGTGCAACATTGTAGGGTTATTGTGTATCACTGTTTTACTTGTATTGTTCCATTTTTTTTTGTCTTTCTTTTAGTGACTGAGGCTTCTGTGGTGGCGGTGGTGACCCCTGGTGGCGGTATCTTGTCTTGTGTGTTTTGTTGGAGCACCTTTTTCTTTTTTTGTTTGCTGTGTTTTTGTAGTGTCCAGGGTGGTCCCTTTTTCTGCACTGGATGTTGCCCCCTTCCTTCACTACCTCCCCCATTGGTAAGCCTCAGTTTCCTTTGAAATTTAAACATTTTATTATAAGAAATATTGTCAAATGCATTCACTGTTTTAACCATTCAATTTCAGATTATTTGAAATTTAAATATATTGAAGTTTAATAAATTTTTGTAGAACCTTCTGAATCTCGTCTCATTTCCAGCAGAACTTACCTGTGTCCTTATTACATCACATTTTCCTGAAGTTATTCCAGGTGGCGTTGTTGGTCATTGTAACATTTTATATTCTATATTTGGGTTCATAATAAGAAAATCCACCCCAGGTTGCCACATTTACATATGGTGTGAATAACTGTCCAGTAGGGGGCAGCATCACTACATGACTGATGGTTAAATTGATCTGAGGGAAACATTAGATCAGATTTCGAGACTGTTGTTAACTAGATGGACTTGGAGAAACTCTGAGGAGAGACATTGGATCTAAATGGACCCGTTTGTTGTGGTGCAAAGGATCCAGTTGAACTTTATTGTGTTCAAGAAGTCATCTGAAAGTTTTCCCTGCTTCCATGAAGTTTGAGACATCATGATTAAGAAAGAAAATGACCTGAAATTCTCTCTAATATCCCCATGACAACAGAACCCAACAGAACTTGGCATCGTCACATGGCCACAATGACAGATATAAACAGTTACAGCAGTTAAAAACAGCTCACCTCTCTGATGGTGGAGATCCAGGAGATTTAAANAGTTCATAGAAACTTTTTTCTTTCAGCATTAATCTGTCAGATTTAGAAAATGATCCAAATATTAACCTATAAATGAAATTCACCTCTGCCTTTGTGTTTGTGTGTTAATATGGAATGAAATAAATGTCATTTTTGAAAAATTAAGTAAAATGAAGAAAAATACAATGTAGTTCAATGTTGTTCTAAGGTCATGTCAACATAATTTATGTGTCGTGATTGAGGATTTTCTGTGTTCTCTACATTTTATATTTTAAATGTTATAGCAGAAAAGTGAGTTGATTCTGGTTAAATAATTTGTTTCCTGTTATTCACCAGCAGCATTTTTTTACTTAGGGGTGCAGTTGGCAGAGCTGTGTCCTTGCAGCAGGAGCAACCGACTGGGGCCGGTTCGATTCCTGGGCCCAGTCTTTCTGCATGGAGTTTGCATGTTCTCCATGTGCATGGTGGGTTCTCTCCTGGTACTCCGGTTTCCTCCCACAGTCCAAAAACATGACTGTCAGGTTAATTGGTCCCTCTAAATTCTCCCTATGTCTGCATGGTTGTTTGTCCTGTCTGTCTCTGTGTTGCCCTGCGACAGACTGGCGACCCGTCCAGGGTGACCCCGTTAGCTGGAGAGGCACCAGCACATCCTGACCCCATTAAGGGACAAGGGTGTAAGAAAATGGATGGATTGAATTATCAGATCAGATTTCAAGACTTCTGTCAACTAGATGGAGCTGGAGAAGCTCTGACTAAAGACATTGGATCTCAATGGATCCATTTGTTACAGTACAAAGGATCCAGTTGAACTTTATTGTGTTAACAGTAACATGGTCCTTACTGGAACATGTTACCATGGAGACATCATGGTGCAGAAAGAAAATGACCTGAAATTTAGTCTAATGTTCCCATGGCAACAGAACCCAACAGAATTTGGTATCGTCTGATGGCCACAATGACGGATATAAACAGATCACTTACTGCAGTTAGAAACAACTCACCTCTCTGATGGTGCAGATCCAGGAGATTTAAAGTCAATGGCCAGATCCTTTGACCTGTCGCTCTTAAAGGACACACAGCTGGGTTCTGGTTCTGGTTCTGGTCTGAGTCTCTGATGGATCCTGACAGAAACATG
>NW_006800890.1:47340-49970 GCF_000485575.1 Poecilia formosa | reverse complement strand
GCACTTCTACTATCGGTCCACTAGATGGAGACATGGAGCAACATTTACATTCACTGATCCAACCTGCACTTCTACTATCGGTCCACTAGATGGAGACATGGAGCAACATTTACATTCACTGATTCACTCTGACTGAACATCAAGAACTGAACATTTGCTCCATAAATACTTAATGATGTGACTGAATGAAACACATTTTAGCAATAATATTTTATTTTAAAAGAAACGGCAGGAAACTGTTGTGTATGAGTTTAATTGTGGAGACTGTTAAGAGAGTCTCCACAGTTACATAATTATTATTAACCCCTTTTATAAATCATTTTGACTCGTTATATCCTCTCCAAAGCCTCTAGTCTTTTACCAGGGTTCAACCAAAAGTTAACATGTCTTAAACTTATTTCATTTCCTGCCGGGCAAATTCCTACAAATACAGATCAGTGAAGTAATTTTAAATTGACATGAAACCTGGTAAGCAAATGGTTCAGAACATCTGCATCCTCTGGGACTCCATGTAGTTGTTACTATAAAACTACAAATTAGACTACTTCAAGTCATGTTAATTTTAACTAAATGATATTCTACCAGTTAAATTGCAATTATTATGTTTGTCCTTATGTTTGTAATATTTTCTCTGAGGAAAATGACTTGAGATGTCTCCATGCTGCTGCTCATTTGAGACATGGCCTGTGTGCCAAAGTTATTTTATGACATGATTCCTCCCTGATAACAGACATCCTTTTACTTAAAACCCTTTAAGATGTTATCCAAAGGACTCTTGCTTAATCCACTATTTTCACATGTCGTAAGATTTAACTGTTTTAAACACTAATAATACTTATTTTCCAGGCTTTACATAGCACCATCAGTTCATTCTAGCTTTTTCCGTGCCACAAAGTCCAAACCAATCTCAGGAAGTGTCTATATTGACCCAGGCCTAAATAAATCAGATGAACGCTCATTGACATATTTCTTCAAGAGACCATGAGATCAATCACAGGTTCACTGATTCGATAATAAATAAATTGCGTACGCTACACCTTTCACCAAACAAATAAATTCTTTGTGTTTCACTATTCTTCACAGTGGAGAATTGTGAAGAATTGAAGCACTTCATAGTGAAGAAAAAACTGCTATTGGAGCCAAACCTGTATTTTTGGTTACTAGATGTTGCTGTCGGCTCCAGTATATAAACCAAGAGGTGACAGGTGTTGATCCCAGAAGGTCATACAAGGTTTTTACCACTCTGGTGCAGTCATTGTTAACACTGTTGCCGTGTATCTTTGAATAAATGGATTTTGTTCACAAATGATTCATCTAACTTGAACAGATTTGGAATTTGGACTTCTAGAAAACCTTTGGGATTGACTTTACACACGATCAACATGCACAACTTTAGCCGCTCAGTGTCATAACTAAGCAGCAATGGATCAGCGCTTAACTAGTTCAGTAATAAACTGGCTGGTACAATAATAAACAATGGTGGATTGATTGAGTACATAATTAGCTCAATAAACATTTCCAAATCATTATTAACTAAAAATCATGTGTGTCATTTACTTAAATGAACAACTTTAAACTCATAAATTAAAAATGGAAGTGAATATGATCATGTGAACCTGACAGTGGATTGGTTTTCTCTTCCTCTTCTATGTGAAGCAAATGGTTTTATTTTCATGCTGCCTCCCTCATCTGCTCTGATTTTTGCTCTGTATACTCTGCTATCTTTCTTAGAGCTTCTGTTTGCACATTTTCCAAATAGCAAATTAAACCCAAATAGAGTTTGGATCTGGTCTCAGTGAGAAGATTGGGCAAAGGTCAGCCCTCCTGCTTCAATGGGACATTTGCATCAAGATACATGATGGATTCCTCGGAGAAGGAAAACCCTGAGTCTGTCCATATTGTTGGTTTGCCAACGTTTAAAATGCACATAATTGAATTTTTGATAAGATGTCTGATTTTTTGACCTGGAAGGCACCTCTCATATCCTGAAATTTGGGAAATATTACTAGCTACTCTGACAACGGAGAGGCTGATCAGTTTATACAACAAAATGTCTTACTGTAAACGCTCCTGTGTGATTAGAACCAGACAGGAAGTGATTCTTGTTGAGAACCACAGCTCAGTTGCAGTTCCTGAAACTTGTTGGCAAGAAGGAACAGACCTTGGAGAAGTTGAAAGCTCAACTCGGTGAGATTGATCATCAGTTTGTCTGTCTGGAGTCGCCTTTGAAATGTAACAGTAAGACTTTAAAGCAGAAGGGAAACTTAACAGAGTTGGCCTGATCCAAAATAAATTATTGTCAATCAAGATCAATTAATTTTTATTTGTATAGCACAATTCAGCAGCAAGGCATTTCAACGTGCTTTAAAGAATCAGAAACAGAAACACAAAGTAATGCAACATAGAATCAACAATCAAAACTTTACATTAAGTCGCTCAAAATGTAATAGATTATGTTTCAAATTAAACAGGTGGGTTTTTAGTCGAGATTTAAAGGCACTCAGTGTTTCAGCTGTTTAACAGTTTTCTAGAAGTTTATTCCAAATCTGTGGTGCATAGAAACTGAATGCTGCTTCTCCTCGTTTGGTTCTGGTTCTGGATGCAGAGCATAACCAAAACTATAAAATCTT